>NC_081394.1:333181-335681 GCF_030684315.1 Stegostoma tigrinum
GAGAGAGTGAGTGTGAGGAGTTGAGAGTGAGAGAGTGAGAGTGTGAGTGAGAGTGAGAGTGTGAGAGTGAGAGTGAGAGTGAGAGTGAGAGTGTGAGTGAGAGTGTGAGAGTGAGAGTGTGAGAGTGAGAGTGTGAGAGAGTGTGAGAGTGTGAGAGTGAGAGGAGTGTGAGAGTGTGAGAGTGTGAGAGTGTGAGAGTGAGAGTGAGAGAGTGAGAGTGTGAGAGTGTGAGAGTGTGAGAGAGTGAGAGAGTGAGAGAGTGAGAGAGTGAGAGTGTGAGTGGAGAGTGTGAGAGAGTGAGAGTGTGAGAGTGTGAGTGAGAGTGTGAGGAGAGTGTGAGAGTGAGAGTGTGAGTGAGAGTGAGAGGTGAGAGTGTGAGAGTGTGAGAGTGAGAGTGTGAGAGTGAGAGTGTGAGAGTGAGAGTGAGAGAGTGAGAGTGTGAGGTGAGAGTGTGAGTGTGAGAGTGTGAGAGTGTGAGAGTGTGAGGTGAGAGTGTGAGAGTGTGAGAGTGTGAGAGTGAGAGAGTGAGAGAGTGAGAGGTGAGAGTGTGAGAGAGTGAGAGAGTGAGAGTGTGAGAGTGAGAGTGGTGAGGTGTGAGAGTGTGAGAGAGTGAGAGTGTGAGTGAGAGTGAGAGTGTGAGAGTGTGAGTGTGAGTGTGAGAGTGTGAGAGTGAGAGGAGTGAGAGTGTGAGTGAGAGTGTGAGAGTGTGAGAGTGTGAGAGTGAGAGTGTGAGAGTGTGAGAGTGAGAGTGTGAGAGTGAGAGAGTGAGAGTGTGAGAGTGTGAGAGTGAGAGAGTGAGAGTGTGAGAGTGTGAGAGAGTGAGAGAGTGAGAGTGTGAGAGAGTGAGAGTGTGAGAGTGAGAGAGTGAGAGTGTGAGAGTGAGAGTGAGAGTGTGAGAGTGAGAGTGTGAGAGTGAGGAGTGTGAGTGTGAGTGTGAGAGTGAGAGTGTGAGAGTGTGAGAGTGAGAGTGTGAGAGTGAGAGTGTGAGTGAGAGTGTGAGTGAGAGTGTGAGAGTGTGAGAGTGTGAGAGTGAGAGTGTGAGAGTGTGAGAGTGTGAGAGTGTGAGAGTGAGAGAGTGAGAGAGTGAGAGAGTGAGAGTGTGAGAGAGTGAGAGTGTGAGAGTGTGAGAGAGTGAGAGTGTGAGAGTGTGAGAGAGTGAGAGTGTGAGTGAGAGTGTGAGAGTGTGAGAGTGTGAGTGTGAGAGTGAGAGTGTGAGAGTGTGAGAGTGAGAGAGTGAGAGAGTGAGAGTGTGAGAGAGTGAGAGTGTGAGAGTGAGAGTGAGAGTGTGAGAGTGTGAGAGTGAGAGTGTGAGAGTGAGAGAGTGAGAGTGTGAGAGTGAGAGTGTGAGAGAGTGAGAGTGTGAGAGTGAGAGAGTGAGAGAGTGAGTGAGAGAGTGAGTGTGAGGTGTGAGAGTGAGAGTGAGAGTGAGAGTGTGAGTGGAGAGTGTGAGAGTGTGAGAGTGAGAGTGTGTGAGAGTGTGAGAGTGTGAGAGTGAGAGTGTGAGAGAGTGAGAGTGTGAGAGTGTGAGAGTGTGAGAGTGAGAGAGTGTGAGAGTGAGAGGTGAGTGAGTGTGAGAGTGTGTGTGAGGTGAGAGTGAGAGGTGAGAGTGTGAGAGTGAGAGTGAGAGTGTGAGAGTGAGAGAGTGAGAGTGTGAGAGTGAGAGAGTGAGTGTGTGAGTGAGTGTGAGTGTGATGAGAGTGAGAGTGTGAGAGTGAGAGTGAGAGTGTGAGAGTGTGAGAGTGTGAGAGTGAGAGTGTGAGAGTGAGAGTGAGAGAGTGAGAGAGTGAGTGTGAGAGTGAGAGTGAGAGTGTGAGAGTGAGAGTGAGAGTGAGAGTGTGTGAGAGTGAGAGTGAGTGAGAGTGAGTGAGAGTGAGTGAGAGTGAGTGAGAGTGTGAGAGTGAGAGAGTGTGAGGTGTGAGAGTGAGAGAGTGAGAGTGTGAGAGAGTGAGAGTGTGAGAGTGAGAGAGTGAGAGAGTGAGAGAGTGAGTGTGAGAGTGAGAGTGAGAGTGAGAGTGAGAGTGTGAGAGTGAGAGTGTGAGAGTGTGAGAGTGTGAGAGTGAGTGTGAGAGTGAGAGTGGAGAGTGAGAGTGTGAGAGTGTGAGTGAGAGTGTGAGAGTGAGAGTGTGAGAGTGAGAGTGAGAGGTGAGAGAGTGAGTGTGAGAGTGTGAGAGTGAGAGTGTGAGAGTGAGAGTGAGAGTGTGAGAGTGAGAGTGAGTGAGAGTGGTGAGAGTGAGAGTGTGAGAGTGTGAGAGTGTGAGAGTGAGGGGTGAGAGAGTGAGAGTGAGAGTGTGAGAGTGAGAGAGTGAGTGTGAGAGTGTGAGAGTGTGAGAGTGAGAGTGAGATGTGAGAGTGAGTGTGTGAGAGTGAGAGTGTGAGTGTGAGAGTGAGAGTGTGTGAGTGAGGAGTGAGAGAGTGAGTGTGAGAGTGTGAGTGTGAGAGTGGAGTGAGAGTGGTGAGAGTGAGTGAGAGTGTGAGGTGAGAGTGTGAGGTGTGAGAGTGT
>NC_081394.1:338181-407517 GCF_030684315.1 Stegostoma tigrinum
TGAGCGTGAGAGTGGGAGTGGGAGAGTGTGAGAGTGAGAGAGAGAGCGTGTGAGTGGGAGTGGGAATGAGAGTGAGCGTGAGAGTGGGAGTGGGAGAGTGTGAGAGTGAGAGAGAGAGCGTGTGAGTGGGAGTGGGAGTGGGAGTGAGTGTGAGAGTGGGAGTGGGAGAGTGTGAGAGTGAGAGAGAGAGCGTATGAGTGGGAGTGGGAGTGAGTGTGAGAGTGGGAGTGGGAGAGTGTGAGAGTGAGAGAGAGAGCGTGTGAGTGGGAGTGGGAATGAGAGTGAGTGTGAGAGTGGGAGTGGGAGAGTGTGAGAGTGAGAGAGAGAGCGTGTGAGTGGGAGTGGGAATGAGAGTGAGTGTGAGAGTGGGAGTGGGAGAGTGTGAGAGTGAGAGAGAGAGCGTGTGAGTGGGAGTGGGAATGAGAGTGAGCGTGAGAGTGGGAGTGGGAGAGTGTGAGAGTGAGAGAGAGAGCGTATGAGTGGGAGTGGGAGTGAGTGTGAGAGTGGGAGTGGGAGAGTGTGAGAGTGAGAGAGAGAGCGTGTGAGTGGGAGTGGGAATGAGAGTGAGTGTGAGAGTGGGAGTGGGAGAGTGTGAGAGTGAGAGAGAGAGCGTGTGAGTGGGAGTGGGAATGAGAGTGAGCGTGAGAGTGGGAGTGGGAGAGTGTGAGAGTGAGAGAGAGAGCGTATGAGTGGGAGTGGGAGTGAGTGTGAGAGTGGGAGTGGGAGAGTGTGAGAGTGAGAGAGAGAGCGTGTGAGTGGGAGTGGGAATGAGAGTGAGTGTGAGAGTGGGAGTGGGAGAGTGTGAGAGTGAGAGAGAGAGCGTGTGAGTGGGAGTGGGAATGAGAGTGAGTGTGAGAGTGGGAGTGGGAGAGTGTGAGAGTGAGAGAGAGAGCGTGTGAGTGGGAGTGGGAATGAGAGTGAGCGTGAGAGTGGGAGTGGGAGAGTGTGAGAGTGAGAGAGAGAGCGTGTGAGTGGGAGTGGGAGTGGGAGTGAGTGTGTGAGAGTGAGATGTACCACACGAGGCTTGTATAGTTTCGGGAACAGCAGCTCGGTTTAATTCCATGTTACAGACGGTGCCACTTCAAACAGATGGCTCAGCCCCTGACATTAACCCGGGCTGGGATCGAGACGGGTTCACTGTGGGCTGGATTCCACTGCACAGACCCACCCCCTGTCACCGTGCGGGGGGTTTTCACAGACCCCCGTCACCATGTTGGAGGGGGGGTTCGCAGACCCCCGTCACCATGTTGGAGGGGGGGTTCGCAGACCCCCGTCACCATGTTGGAGGGGGGGTTCGCAGACCCCCGTCACCATGTTGGAGGGGGGGTTCGCAGACCCCCGTCACCATGTTGGAGGGGGGGTTCGCAGACCCCCGTCACCATGTTGGAGGGGGGGTTCGCAGACCCCCGTCACCATGTTGGAGGGGGGGTTCGCAGACCCCCGTCACCATGTTGGAGGGGGGGTTCGCAGACCCCCGTAACCATGTTGGAGGGGGGGTTCGCAGACCCCCGTCACCATGTTGGAGGGGGGGTTCGCAGACCCCCGTCACCATGTTGGAGGGGGGGTTCGCAGACCCCCGTAACCATGTTGGAGGGGGGGTTCGCAGACCCCCGTCACCATGTTGGAGGGGGGGTTCGCAGACCCCCGTCACCATGTTGGAGGGGGGGTTCGCAGACCCCCGTCACCATGTTGGAGGGGGGGTTCACAGACCCCCGTCACCATGTTGGAGGGGGGGTTCGCAGACCCCCACTCCTGACACTGTGCGGGGTGGTTCACAGGCACAGACCCCCGCCCCATCACCATGGGGGTGGGGGGGATTGTGCGTGGGGTGCTGAAGCCACAGCCCTGTGAACGTTGCCTCACTATTGCACAGTCCAATCCCAGCACGAGCCATGTTTGTCTATGAAACATTATTGGTGCACATTAAAACAAACCATTGCTTTTCCTGGACAGAGGGGGTGGGGGGTCGGGGTTGGGGGGTGGGGGGGGGGGTGTAGCGGGGGGAGCCGGTAACAACAGAAAACCCTGTGGCTTTAGCATCAGCTGACGACGACAAGGATTAAAACATAAAACCGCAGCTGTGGGCGTTCCCAGGTTAAAGCAGGCTCACAGATATCCCCAGGGACTAGCCCCATTTGGGCACCACCCCCCTGGGGGACCACTCCCCATTGGGCTCCACTCCCCATTGGGCTCCACTCCCCATTCCCATTTATAGTGACTGGGCTCCAACCGATGCCGGGATCTGAACTCGCTGAGCACAGTAACAGCAGCCAGTGAGGGAATGAGGGAGGAGAAGTGGGGTATAACTTTCTCAGGCCCCTCTGGCCCATCCTTTGCCCATCCACCAAGACCAGGATGTGCCCCCTTCTCCCTCAGCCCAACATCACTCTTCCAACATGGACCCAACTCCGAACTCCATTCTGCCCATCTCTGCCACACGCTCCCCCCAGCAGGATGGGTGGTTACAAAGGGATGCGGTCGGGAGCGGGGGGTGAATGATAGGATTGGGGAATGACCCCAGGGAGGATTCAGGGTCAGAGGTGGGCACGGGGTGGTTTGGGAGGGCGGGGGGGGGCAAGGAAGGAGTTGGCATTGGATCGGAAGAGGGTTTGAGAAAGGAGGGAGGTGCGGACAGTCACTGTGAGTGCACGGATAAGATACCCCTCTTCATGCACACTGGGATCAGGGGGAGGGGATCACCTCAGGCTGGGGTTTCTCAGCGTGCCCTCACTCAAGAGAATCCCAAAAACAAAACAACCCCCACCCCTTGAAGAATACAACAGGGGGAGTACCAACCCACCCACCCAACCCATGTAGGATGCAACCATCCTAGAGGCCCCACTCCCAACCCAACCAACCTCAAACCCACTCCCACACATGCCCAACCCTACCCCCACCCCAGCTCCGATGGGCCTCAGTTCTGCAACTGTTCGAAGAACTTGTAGGACGGATTCTCATATCCATGATTCTGCATCTTGCTGAGCTGCCTCTCCTCTGGGCTCAACATTGGGTCAACCTGCAGGGGGTAGTAAGCAGGAAGGACAGGAGCGTCAGCCCATCTGCCCATTGGTACAAAGCGGCGCCCGCATTGGGACACTGTAGAGCGGGAGTGAACGGGGAAGGGCTTTAGGTCCATGGGGACAGTGTGTAGTGGGAGTGAAGGGGACGGGGTTTGGGTGCGTGAGGACAGTGTGTGGCGAGAATGAAGGGGACGGGGTTCGGGAGCGTTGGGACGGTGTGTAGTGGGAGTGAAGGGGACGGGGTTCAGATCCGTGGGGACAGTGTGTAGCGGGAGTGAAGGGGACAGGGTTTGGGTGCGTGGGGACGATGTGTAGCGGGAGTGATGGGGACGGGGTTCGGATCCGTGGGGACGGTGTGTAGCGGGAGTGAAGGGGACGGGGTTCGGATCCGTGGGGACGGTGTGTGGGTCCGTGGGGCCAGTGTGTAGCGGGAGTGAAGGGGACGGGGTTCGGGTGCGTGGGGACGGTGTGTAGCGGGAGTGAAGGGGACGGGGTTCGGATCCGTGGGGACGGTGTGTGGGTCCGTGGGGACGGTGTGTAGCGGGAGTGAAGGGAACGGGATTTAGGTCCGTGGGGACGGTGAGTAATGGGAGTGAAGGGGCCGGGGTTTAGGTCCGTGGGGACTGGGTTTGGGTGCGTGGGGACTGTGTGTAGCGGGAGTGAAGGGGACGGGGTTCGGGTGCGTGGGGACGGTGTGTGGATCCAAAGGGACGCTGTGTAGCGGGAGTCAAGGGGACGGTGTGTGGGTCCGTGGGACGGTGTGTAGCGGGAGTGAAGGGGACGGGGTTCGGGTGCTTGGGGACGGTGTGTGGCGGGAGTGAAGGGGACGGGGTTCGGGTGCTTGGGGACGGTGTGTGGCGGGAGTGAAGGGGACGGGGTTTGGGTGCGTGGGGACGGGGTGTAGCGGGAGTGAAGGGGACGGGGTTCGGGTGCGTGGGGACGGTGTGTGGGTCCGTGGGGACGCTGTGTAGCGGGAGTGAAGGGGACGGGGTTCGGATCCGTGTGGACGGTGTGTAGCGGGAGTGAAGGGGACGGGATTTAGGTCCGTGGGGACGGTGAGTAATGGGAGTGAAGGGGACGGGGTTTAGGTCCGTGGGGACGGGGTTCGGGTGCGTGGGGACAGTGTGTAGCGGGAGTGAAGGGGACGGGGTTCGGATCCGTGTGGACGGTGTGTAGCGGGAGTGAAGGGGACGGGATTTAGGTCCGTGGGGACGGTGAGTAATGGGAGTGAAGGGGACGGGGTTTAGGTCCGTGGGGACGGGGTTCGGGTGCGTGGGGACAGTGTGTAGCGGGAGTGAAGGGGACGGGGTTCAGGTGCGTGGGGAGAGTGTGTGGCGGGAGTGAAGGGGACGGGGTTCGGGTGCGTGGGGACGGTGTGTGGCGGGAGTGAAGGGGACGGGGTTCAGGTGCGTGGGGATGGTGTGTAGCAGGAGTGCAGGGGACGGGGTTCAGGTCCGTGGGGAGAGTGTGTGGCGGGAGTGAAGGGGACGGGGTTCGGGTGCGTGGGGACGGTGTGTGGCGGGAGTGAAGGGGACGGGGTTCGGGTGCGTGGGGACGGTGTGTGGCGGGAGTGAAGGGGACGGGGTTCGGATCCGTGGGGACGGTGTGTAGCGGGAGTGAAGGGGATGGGGTTCGGATCCGTGGGGACGGTGTGTGGGTCCGTGGGGCCAGTGTGTAGCGGGAGTGAAGGGGACGGGGTTCGGGTGCGTGGGGACGGTGTGTAGCGGGAGTGAAGGGGACGGGGTTCGGATCCGTGGGGACGGTGTGTGGGTCCGTGGGGACGGTGTGTAGCGGGAGTGAAGGGAACGGGATTTAGGTCCGTGGGGACGGTGAGTAATGGGAGTGAAGGGGCCGGGGTTTAGGTCCGTGGGGACTGGGTTTGGGTGCGTGGGGACTGTGTGTAGCGGGAGTGAAGGGGACGGGGTTCGGGTGCGTGGGGACGGTGTGTGGGTCCAAAGGGACGCTGTGTAGCGGGAGTCAAGGGGACGGTGTGTGGGTCCGTGGGACGGTGTGTAGCGGGAGTGAAGGGGACGGGGTTCGGGTGCTTGGGGACGGTGTGTGGCGGGAGTGAAGGGGACGGGGTTCGGGTGCTTGGGGACGGTGTGTGGCGGGAGTGAAGGGGACGGGGTTTGGGTGCGTGGGGACGGGGTGTAGCGGGAGTGAAGGGGACGGGGTTCGGGTGCGTGGGGACGGTGTGTGGGTCCGTGGGGACGCTGTGTAGCGGGAGTGAAGGGGACGGGGTTCGGATCCGTGTGGACGGTGTGTAGCGGGAGTGAAGGGGACGGGATTTAGGTCCGTGGGGACGGTGAGTAATGGGAGTGAAGGGGACGGGGTTTAGGTCCGTGGGGACGGGGTTCGGGTGCGTGGGGACAGTGTGTAGCGGGAGTGAAGGGGACGGGGTTCAGGTGCGTGGGGATGGTGTGTAGCAGGAGTGCAGGGGACGGGGTTCAGGTCCGTGGGGAGAGTGTGTGGCGGGAGTGAAGGGGACGGGGTTCGGGTGCGTGGGGACGGTGTGTGGCGGGAGTGAAGGGGACGGTGTGTGGTGGGAGTGACGGGGACGGGGTTCGGGTGCGTGGGGAGAGTGTGTGGCAGGAGTGACGGGGACGGGGTTCGGGTGCGTGGGGAGAGTGTGTGGCGGGAGTGACGGGGACGGGGTTCGGGTGCGTGGGGACGGTGTGTGGCGGGAGTGACGGGGACGGGGTTCGGGTGCGTGGGGACGGTGTGTGGCGGGAGTGACGGGGTCGGGGTTCGGGTGCGTGGGGACGGTGTGTGGTGGGAGTGACGGGGACGGGGTTCGGGTGCGTGGGGAGAGTGTGTGGCGGGAGTGACAGGGACGGGGTTCGGGACTGTGGGGACGGTGTGTGGCGGGATTGACGGGGACGGGGTTCGGGTGCGTGGGGAGAGTGTGTGGCGGGAGTGACGGGGACGGGGTTCGGGTGCGTGGGGAGAGTGTGTGGCGGGAGTGACGGGGACGGGGTTCGGGTGCGTGGGGAGAGTGTGTGGCGGGAGTGACGGGGACAGGGTTCGGGTGCGTGGGGAGAGTGTGTGGCGGGAGTGACAGGGACGGGGTTCGGGACTGTGGGGACGGTGTGTGGCGGGATTGACGGGGACGGGGTTCGGGTGCGTGGGGAGAGTGTGTGGCGTGAGTGACGGGGACGGGGTTCGGGTGCGTGGGGAGAGTGTGTGGCGGGAGTGACGGGGACGGGGTTCGGGTGCGTGGGGAGAGTGTGTGGCGGGAGTGACGGGGACGGGGTTCGGGTGCGTGGGGAGAGTGTGTGGCGGGAGTGACGGGGACGGGGTTCGGGTGCGTGGGGAGAGTGTGTGGCGGGAGTGACGGGGACGGGGTTCGGGTGCGTGGGGAGAGTGTGTGGTGGGAGTGACGGGGACGGGGTTCGGGACTGTGGGGACAGTGTGTGGCGGGAGTGACGGGGACGGGGTTCGGGACTGTGGGGACGGTCTGCCCTGACGAGGGTAACTGACCTCGATAATGCCATGGCTGATGGTTCCATACGGTTTCCTGCGAACCATGAAGATGGATAGGACAACGATCATTGCGATGGTGACAGCGATGAGGAGCAGGCTGATGACAGTGCCTTTATTGAGTCTGACCTTTGATTCCGGTTCCTGCAAAGAAATGGGAAACAGGAAATGAATGTGAAACACAGGGATGAGGAGCGGGAATCTGTACCGCAATCTGTGACCTACTCACCAGTTCATCCCTCTGTATTCCCGATGTCTCCTTTGAATTGTAAATCACCTCAACGGAGTCCTCGAGCTGGAAAGGTCCAGAGAGATCGACAGAGAGGGTCAGATACGGACCAATACAGACCAGCCCAAGGGTCATTGACAACGTCACTGAGGGTCAAAGGGCGGTGGCGTTCGGAGCAGGCAGCAGGCGATCGGTCAGAGGTCAGGGCTGAGGGGAGGGTCAGGCGACAGGGTGAGGGAGAGGGTGATGGAGTGAGAAAGGGAGAGGGTGAGGGGGAGAGCGAAGAAGGAGAAGGAGACATGGGGAGGGAGGCAGGGTGTGCGAAAGGGAGAAGGAGGGGGAGAGATAGTCAGAGAGTTGGAAGGGGGAGAGAGTGAGAGAGTGAGGGGGAGGGCGAGGGAGAGTGAGGGAGAAGGTGTGACGAGGGTGAAGGAGAGAGGAGGATGGAGAGATGGGAGGGAAAGTGGCTGTGGGAGAGGGTCAGAGAGTGGGAAGGCGGAGAGTGGGAAGGCGGAGAGAGGGAGCGGAGGGAGTAAGGGCAAGCAAGAGAGGGTGAGGGAGCGAGGGGGAGGAATAGAGCGTGAGGTATAGAGGGCGCAGGAGAGGGAGAAGCAGTGGGGGTTTCAGTGGGTGAGGGTGTGGAAAGGGGGAGTGAGGGAGAATTACGGATCAATGGGAGGGTGAGGGAGACTAGCAGGGAGAGGCATAGGTGAGAGTGAGAGAGAGTAGGATGGGGAGGTGCAGCTGAGGGTGAGGGAGAGCACGAGGGTGAGGTGAGGGTGAGGGAGAGGGGGAGGTGAGGGCAAGGGAGAGTAAGAGGGGAAGTGAGGTTGAGGGAGAGTAAGAGGGGAAGTGAGGGTGAGGGAGAGTAAGAGGGGAAGTGAGGGTGAGGGTGAGGTGAGGGTGAGGGAGAGTAGAAGGGTGAGGTGAGGGCGAGGTTGAGGGAAGGTGCATGTGAGGGTAAGGATGAGTATGAGGGGATGATGAGGCTGAGGGAGAATATGAGGTGATGGTGAGGGTGGGGAGAGTATGAGGGCGGGGAGAGTATGGGGGACGGTGAGGGAGCGAGGGGGAGAATGAGGGGACGGTGAGGGTGAGGGGGCGAGGGGTTGATGGTGAGGGGGCGAGGGGTGGCTGGGGCAAGGGGTGGATGGGGCGAGGGGGGGACGGGGAGATGGCGAAGGTGCGAGGGGGAGGGGGCGAGGGGGAGGGGGCGAGGGAGTGAAGCAGAGATAGTGAGGCTGAGGGGGAGATCGTGAGGGAGTGAAGGGGAGATAGTGAGGGAATCAGGGGTAGGAGGTGAGGGAGCAAGGGGTAGATGGCGAGGGGGCACGAGGGGCTGCAAGGGGCGCGAGGGGGAGGGAGCGAGCGGGAAATAGTGAGGGAGTGAAGCGGAGGGAGCAAGGGGGAGGGAGCGAGGGAGCGAGGCGGAGGGAGCAAGGGGGAGGGAGCGAGGCAGAGGGAGTGAAGGGGAGGGAGCGAGGCGGAGGGAGCGAGGCGGAGGGAGCGAGGCGGAGGGAGCGAGGGGGAGGGAGCGAGGGGGAGGGAGCGAGGCGGAGGGAGCGAGGGGGAGGGAGCGAGGGGGAGGGAGCGAGGGGGAGGGAGCGAGGCGGAGGGAGCGAGGGGGAGGGAGCGAGGGGAGTCCTTACCATGT
The DNA here is from genome assembly GCF_030684315.1 of Stegostoma tigrinum. Classification (NCBI taxonomy): domain Eukaryota; kingdom Metazoa; phylum Chordata; class Chondrichthyes; order Orectolobiformes; family Stegostomatidae; genus Stegostoma; species Stegostoma tigrinum. Next base: position 346,565 of record NC_081394.1, read on the forward strand.
CCTCATACTCTGTAATAAATCTCTGCTCCTCGTACGATTGGGTCACAACTGTGTCCGAGTAATCAACCAATCCAAAACCTGCAGGGTCACAGAGAACAGCCAATCAATGGACAGGAATCCTGAATCTCAGCGTTCACCAGCGACATCATTCAGCAAAACCTCAAAATGATCACTGGATGCAGATCAGTGATCCTGGAATCGACCAATGGCCTCTCCCGTCGTACACTGACTGGTGTCTCTCAGTCCCCCCTCTCTCTCTCTCAGGGAGATATCTGTACACTGACTGGTGTCTCTCAGTCCCCCCTGTCTCTCTCAGGGAGATATCTGTACACTGACTGGTGTCTCTCAGTCCCCCCTGTCTCTCTCAGGGAGATATCTGTACACTGACTGGTGTCTCTCAGTCCCCCCTGTCTCTCTCAGGGAGATATCTGTACACTGACTGGTGTCTCTCAGTCCCCCCTCTCTCTCTCAGGGAGATATCTGTACACTGACTGGTGTCTCTCAGTCCCCCCTCTCTCTCTCTCAGGGAGATATCTGTACACTGACTGGTGTCTCTCAGTCCCCCCTCTCTCTATCTCAGGGAGATATCTGTACACTGACTGGTGTCTCTCAGTCCCCTCTCTCTCTCTAAGGGAGATATCTGTACACTGACTGGTGTCTCTCAGTCCCCCCTGTCTCTCTCTCAGGGAGATATCTGTACACTGACTGGTGTCTCTCAGTCCCCCCCTCTCTCTCTCTCAGGGAGATATCTGAACACTGACTGGTGTCTCTCAGTCCCCCCCCTCTCTCTCTCTCAGGGAGATATCTGTACACTGACTGGTGTCTCTCAGTCCCCTCTCTCTCTCTCTCTCAGGGAGATATCTGTACACTGACTGGTGTCTCTCAGTCCCCCCCCTCTCTCTCAGGGAGATATCTGTACACTGACTGGTGTCTCTCAGTCCCCTCTCTCTCTCTCAGGGAGATATCTGTACACTGACTGGTGTCTCTCAGTCCCCCCTGTCTCTCTCAGGGAGATATCTGTTCACTGACTGGTGTCTCTCAGTCCCCCCCCCTCTCTCTCTCTCAGGGAGATATCTGTACACTGACTGGTGTCTCTCAGTCCCCCTCTCTCTCTCTCAGGGAGATATCTGTACACTGACTGGTGTCTCTGAGTCCCCTCTCTCTCTCTCAGGGAGATATCTGTACACTGACTGGTGTCTCTCAGTCCCCCCTCTCTCTCTCTCAGGGAGATATCTGTACACTGACTGGTGTCTCTCAGTCCCCCCCCTCTCTCTCAGGGAGATATCTGTACACCGACTGGTGTCTCTCAGTTCCCCCCCTCTCTCTCAGGGAGATATCTGTACACTGACTGGTGTCTCTCAGTCCCCTCTCTCTCTCAGGGAGATATCTGTACACTGACTGGTGTCTCTCAGTCCCCTCGCTCTCTCTCAGGGAGATATCTGTACACTGACTGGTGTCTCTCAGTCCCCCCTGTCTCTCTCAGGGAGATATCTGTACACTGACTGGTGTCTCTCAGTCCCCTCTCTCTCAGGGAGATATCTGTACACTGACGGGTGTCTCTCAGTCCCCCCTCTCTCTCTCTCTCAGGGAGATATCTGTACACTGACTGGTGTCTCTCAGTGCCCCCCCTCTCTCTCAGGGAGATATCTGTACACTGACGGGTGTCTCTCAGTCCCCCCTCTCTCTCTCTCTCAGGGAGATATCTGTACACTGACTGGTGTCTCTCAGTCCCCTCTCTCTCTCAGAGAGATATCTGTACACTGACTGGTGTCTCTCAGTCCCCCCCCTCTCTCTCTCTCTCAGGGAGATATCTGTACACTGACTGGTGTCTCTCAGTCCCCTCTCTCTCTCTCTCAGGGAGATATCTGTACACTGACTGGTGTCTCTCAGTCCCCTCTCTCTCTCTCAGGGAGATATCTGTACACTGACTGGTGTCTCTCAGTCCCCCCCCCCTCTCTCTCTCTCAGGGAGATATCTGTACACTGACTGGTGTCTCTCAGTCCCCCCTCTCTCTCTCTCAGGGAGATATCTGTACACTGACTGGTGTCTCTCAGTCCCCTCTCTCTCTCTCTCTCAGGGAGATATCTGTACACTGACTGGTGTCTCTCAGTCCCCCCTCTCTCTCTCAGGGAGATATCTGTACACTGACTGGTGTCTCTCAGTCCCCTCTCTCTCTCTCTCTCAGGGAGATATCTGTACACTGACTGGTGTCTCTCAGTCCCCCCTCTCTCTCTCAGGGAGATATCTGTACACTGACTGGTGTCTCTCAGTCCCCCCCCTCTCTCTCAGGGAGATATCTGTACACTGACTGGTGTCTCTCAGTCCCCTCTCTGTCTCTCAGGGAGATATCTGTACACTGACTGGTGTCTCTCAGTCCCCCCTCTCTCTCTCTCAGGGAGATATCTGTACACTGACTGGTGTCTCTCAGTCCCCTCTCTCTCTCTCTCTCAGGGAGATATCTGTACACTGACTGGTGTCTCTCAGTCCCCCCTCTCTCTCTCAGGGAGATATCTGTACACTGACTGGTGTCTCTCAGTCCCCCCCCTCTCTCTCAGGGAGATATCTGTACACTGACTGGTGTCTCTCAGTCCCCTCTCTCTCTCTCTCAGGGAGATATTTGTACACTGACTGGTGTCTCTCAGTCCCCCCTCTCTCTCTCTCTGGGAGATATCTGTACACTGACTGGTGTCTCTCAGTCCCCCCCCCCTCTCTCTCTCAGGGAGATATCTGTACACTGACTGGTGTCTCTCAGTCCCCTCTCTCTCTCTCAGGGAGATATCTGTACACTGACTGGTGTCTCTCAGTCCCCTCTCTCTCTCTCAGGGAGATATCTGTACACTGACTGGTGTCTCTCAGTCCCCTCTCTCTCTCTCTCTCTCTCTCTCTCAGGGAGATATCTGTACACTGACTGGTGTCTCTCAGTCCCCCCCTCTCTCTCAGGGAGATATCTGTACACTGACTGGTGTCTCTCAGTCCCCCCCCTCTCTCTCTCTCAGGGAGATATCTGTACACTGACTGGTGTCTCTCAGTCCCCCCTCTCTCTCTCTCAGGGAGATATCTGTACACTGACTGGTGTCTCTCAGTCCCCCCTCTCTCTCTCAGGGAGATATCTGTACACTGACTGGTGTCTCTCAGTCCCCTCTCTCTCTCTCTCTCAGGGAGATATCTGTACACTGACTGGTGTCTCTCAGTCCCCCCTCTCTCTCAGGGAGATATCTGTACACTGACTGGTGTCTCTCAGTCCCCCCCCTCTCTCTCAGGGAGATATCTGTACACTGACTGGTGTCTCTCAGTCCCCTCTCTGTCTCTCAGGGAGATATCTGTACACTGACTGGTGTCTCTCAGTCCCCCCCCTCTCTCTCAGGGAGATATCTGTACACTGACTGGTGTCTCTCAGTCCCCTCTCTGTCTCTCAGGGAGATATCTGTACACTGACTGGTGTCTCTCAGTCCCCCCTCTCTCTCTCTCTCAGGGAGATATCTGTACACTGACTGGTGTCTCTCAGTCCCCCCTCTCTCTCTCTCTCAGGGAGATATCTGTACACTGACTGGTGTCTCTCAGTCCCCCCTCTCTCTCTCTCTCAGGGAGATATCTGTACACTGACTGGTGTCTCTCAGTCCCCCCTCTCTCTCTGTCTCAGGGAGATATCTGTACACTGACTGGTGTCTCTCAGTCCCCCCTCTCTCTCTCTCAGGGAGATATCTGTACACTGACTGGTGTCTCTCAGTCCCCCCCCCCCCTCTCTCTCTCAGGGTGATATCTGTACACTGACTGATGTCTCTCAGTCCCCTCTCTCTCTCTCAGGGAGATATCTGTACACTGACTGGTGTCTCTCAGTCCCCCCTCTCTCTCTCAGGGAGATATCTGTACACTGACTGGTGTCTCTCAGTCCCCCCCCCTCTCTCTCAGGGAGATATCTGTACACTGACTGGTGTCTCTCAGTCCCCCCCCCTCTCTCTCAGGGAGATATCTGTACACTGACTGGTGTCTCTCAGTCCCCCCTCTCTCTCTCTCAGGGAGATATCTGTACACTGACTGGTGTCTCTCAGTCCCCCCTCTCTCTCTCAGGGAGATATCTGTACACTGACTGGTGTCTCTCAGTCCCCCCTCTCTCTCTCTCAGGGAGATATCTGTACACTGACTGGTGTCTCTCAGTCCCCCCCCTCTCTCTCTCTCTCAGGGAGATATCTGTACACTGACTGGTGTCTCTCAGTCCCCCCCCCCCCCCCTCTCAGGGAGATATCTGTACACTGACTGGTGTCTCTCAGTCCCCTCTCTCTCTCTCAGGGAGATATCTGTACACTGACTGGTGTCTCTCAGTCCCCTCTCTCTCAGGGAGATATCTGTACACTGACTGGTGTCTCTCAGTCCCCCCTCTCTCTCTCTCATGGAGATATCTGTACACTGACTGGTGTCTCTCAGTCCCCCCCTCTCTCTCTCAGGGAGATATCTGTACACTGACTGGTGTCTCTCAGTCCCCTCTCTCTCTCTCAGGGAGATATCTGTACACTGACTGGTGTCTCTCAGTCCCCCCCCTCTCTCTCAGGGAGATATCTGTACACTGACTGGTGTCTCTCAGTTCCCCCCCTCTCTCTCTCTCTCAGGGAGATATCTGTACACTGACTGGTGTCTCTCAGTCCCCCCCCTCTCTCTCAGGGAGATATCTGTACACTGACTGGTGTCTCTCAGTCCCCTCTCTCTCTCTCAGGGAGATATCTGAACACTGACTGGTGTCTCTCAGTCCCCTCTCTCTCTCTCTCTCTCTCTCAGGGAGATATCTGTACACTGACTGGTGTCTCTCAGTCCCCTCTCTCTCTCTCTCAGGGAGATATCTGTACACTGACTGGTGTCTCTCAGTCCCCTCTCTCTCTCTCAGGGAGATATCTGTACACTGACTGGTGTCTCTCAGTCCCCTCTCTCTCTCTCAGGGAGATATCTGTACACTGACTGGTGTCTCTCAGTCCCCCTCTCTCTCTCTCAGGGAGATATCTGTACACTGACTGGTGTCTCTCAGTCCCCACTCTCTCTCTCTCAGGGAGATATCTGTACACTGACTGGTGTCTCTCAGTCCCCCCCCTCTCTCTCTCAGGGAGATATCTGTACACTGACTGGTGTCTCTCAGTCCCCCTCTCTCTCTCTCTCTCAGGGAGATATCTGTACACTGACTGGTGTCTCTCAGTCCCCCCTCTCTCTCTCTCAGGGAGATATCTGTACACTGACTGGTGTCTCTCAGTCCCCCCTCTCTCTCTCTCAGGGAGATATCTGTACACTGACTGGTGTCTCTCAGTCCCCCCCCTCTCTCTCTCTCTCAGGGAGATATCTGTACACTGACTGGTGTCTCTCAGTCCCCTCTCTCTCTCTCAGGAGATATCTGTACACTGACTGGTGTTTCTCAGTCCCCTCTCTCTCTCTCAGGGTGATATCTGTACACTGACTGGTGTCTCTCAGTCCCCTCTCTCTCAGGGAGATATCTGTACACTGACTGGTGTCTCTCAGTCCCCACTCTCTCTCTCTCAGGGAGATATCTGTACACTGACTGGTGTCTCTCAGTCCCCCCCTCTCTCTCTCAGGGAGATATCTGTACACTGACTGGTGTCTCTCAGTCCCCCCTCTCTCTCTCTCAGGGAGATATCTGTACACTGACTGGTGTCTCTCAGTCCCCTCTCTCTCTCTCTCTCTCTCTCAGGGAGATATCTGTACACTGACTGGTGTCTCTCAGTCCCCTCTCTCTCTCTCAGGGAGATATCTGTACACTGACTGGTGTCTCTCAGTCCCCCCTCTCTCTCTCTCAGGGAGATATCTGTACACTGACTGGTGTCTCTCAGATCCCCCCTCTCTCTCTCAGGGAGATATCTGTACACTGACTGGTGTCTCTCAGTCCCCCCTCTCTCTCTCTCAGGGAGATATCTGTACACTGACTGGTGTCTCTCAGTCCCCCCCCTCTCTCTCTCTCTCAGGAGATATCTGTACACTGACTGGTGTCTCTCAGTCCCCCCCCCCCCCCCTCTCAGGGAGATATCTGTACACTGACTGGTGTCTCTCAGTCCCCTCTCTCTCTCTCAGGGAGATATCTGTACACTGACTGGTGTCTCTCAGTCCCCTCTCTCTCAGGGAGATATCTGTACACTGACTGGTGTCTCTCAGTCTCCACTCTCTCTCTCTCAGGGAGATATCTGTACACTGACTGGTGTCTCTCAGTCCCCCCCTCTCTCTCTCAGGGAGATATCTGTACACTGACTGGTGTCTCTCAGTCCCCCCTCTCTCTCAGGGAGATATCTGTACACTGACTGGTGTCTCTCAGTCCCCCTCTCTCTCTCTCAGGGAGATATCTGTACACTGACTGGTGTCTCTCAGTCCCCCCCTCTCTCTCTCAGGGAGATATCTGTACACTGACTGGTGTCTCTCAGTCCCCCCCTCTCTCTCTCAGGGAGATATCTGTACACTGACTGGTGTCTCTCAGTTCCCCCCCTCTCTCTCAGGGAGATATCTGTACACTGACTGGTGTCTCTCAGTCCCCCCCTCTCTCTCTCAGGGAGATATCTGTACACTGACACTGTGTTAATGAAGCTGTTCCCCTGGTTGTCTCACCTTGTTTGTGGGTGCTTTGTGTCTCCGTTGTTGTTCCTTATTCGATGGGGTCCAGAATCCACGGGCCATGAGGGAACAAGCCACCACGGTGAGGGCGGTGCAAGAGGGAGGTACAGAGGGAGGTGCAGGAGGGAGGTTCAGGAGGGCAGCGCGGAGGGAGGTACGGAGGGCGGTGCAGGAGGGCGGCGCAGGAGGGCGGCGCAGGAGGGACATGGGCAGTAGGTCATTAAAATGGAATTGAAAGCGTTGATGAAGTTTACATCTTGTACAGAGGGTCAGATGGAATGGGAGAGAGAGGAGAACGGAGAGGTGGGGGAAGGAGAGGGTTGAAAAGGAGAGGGGGGGTGAAAAGGAGAGGGGGGTGAAAAGGAGAGGGGTGGGGGTGAAGTGGGGGTCTCGGGTGAAGGGGGGGCAGGGTGAAAGGGGGGTCGGGTGAAGGAGAGGAGGGGAATTGGAGGGAGTGAGAGAGAGAGGGAAAAGGAGGCAGAGAGAGAGTGAGAGAGAGGGAAAAGGAGGGTGTGAACGAGAGAGGGAAAAGGAGAGAGAGGGAACGAGAGAGAGAGATATAATGTCAGAACACTGCATGGGAAGATCCCACTGGAAATTCTGGGGAATGTGCCTGATCCCTCCCTGTTACCCCTCTGTTACCCCTAACCCTCACTCGAGGCTCACACTAGCCCTCACCCTGTTACACCTCACGGGGAGCGTACACATACACCCACTCCCCCACCCCCCAAACCCCCACTCCCCCACCCCCCAAACCCCCACTCCCACACCCCCCAAACCCCCACTCTGTAGCCGACACTGACCCCCTGGGGGGGGGTGGTGGGAGGTAGGTGTGTGAGTGAGGGGTGATCGGAGGCACAGGGCGTGTGTTATACCCCACAAACGCTCAGACACATCCCTACCCCACCCCTGCCTTGTGTATCCACCCCCCCCACCCCAACACCCACCCGTACCTGTGGGTGGGTGACCGCGAGCACTCGCTGGGTGCTGAGGGTGGGGTCGATTGGTCTCGGGACCCCCTCCCTCTCTCCCTCCGATACAGAGGCAGCCAGCTCAGTCAGGGTCTCCTGCTCCCGTGAATGCAGGCTGTGCTCCTGCACTGCCTCCACTGATTTTCCGGGGGGGGGGGTAGAGGGAAGGGGAGAGGGACGAGGGTGGGGGGAGAGGAGGGAGAGAGAGGTGAAGTGGGGGAGGAGGGGGATGGCAAGGGGGTTAAGGGAGAGGGAAGGGGTTTAAGGGAGAGGGGAGGAGAGCAGGGAGGGGAGGGGGGAGGGGAAGGGGAAGGGGAGCGGGGAGGGGCAGGGGGAGGTGAGGGGGGGAGGTGTGAGGGGGGAGGTCGGGGGGGGAGGTGAGGGGGAGGGGGGAGGAGAGGGGGTATGGGAGGGGGGAGAGGGAGAGAGAGGCATGGGGAGGGGAAGGGGGACCGGTGAGCAGGGAGGGGAAGCAGGAGAGGGAGGGGAGGGGAGTGGGAGAGGTAGGGGGGAGGGGAGATGGGGGGTGAGGGAGGAGTGGAGGGGGGAGCAAGGGGAGTGGGGAGAGGGAGGGGGAGCGGGGAGGAGGAGGCGGTGTGAGGAGACGGAGGGGTCGAAGGGGTTGCGGAGAGAGACGGGGGGAGAGGAAAAGTCATAAACAATATGAATCTGCACTTACATAGCACCCATATTGGTTGGGGGTCGGGGGGAAGGGAGGGTGCGAGAGGGGGGGACGCATCACTTTGTGAAGGTGGCAGGACTGTGTCGGGGGGGGTGGGAGACAGAGAGAGGGCAGTGAATAAAGCACACAGTGCCCTCAGCTTTACTCACAGGGCCTCGGAGTACCGGGGGGTTGGGGTGGGTGGGTGCGGGGGCCGGTGGGCTAATTTGTGCAAGAGCCTTCTTACTCCTCAGCTTTTTATTTATTTATTTGTGGGACTTGGGCATCGCTGCCTGGGTCCGGCGTTTATTGCCCCGTCCCTAGTTGCCCCCTCCCCTTGAGAAGGTGGGGGTGAGCTGCCTACTTGACCCGCTGCAGCCCATGTGCTGTAGGGATGACCCCTTAGGGAGAGAATTCCCAGATTCTGACCCAGCGACACTGAAGGAACGGGGATATATTTCCCAAGTCAGGATGGGGTGGGGCTCGGAGGGGAACTTGCAGGGGCTGGTGGTCCCATGTACCTGCTGCCCCTTGTCCTTCCCGATGGAAGTGGCCGTGGGTTTGGAAGGTGCTGCCTGAGGGACCTTGGTGAGGTTCTGCAGAGCATCTTGTAGATGGTACACACTGCTGCAGCTGAGCGTCGGTGGGGGGGAGGGAGTGGGATGTTGGTGGATGTGGGGCAGATCGTGCTCATACCCACAGCCACGCTCCAATAAACACTCACAAGGACCAAAGGCCCCATTCCCAACACACGCAGAAAACAACGAGGTTTGGGAAGTGCCATGCAATGACTCCCATAGGCACTGCACAGGAAGGAAACTAGCGATCAGAACACACAAACATCCCCCAGCGGCTAAACAGCACGACAAACTCCCCTTCATATCAGTACACTCGACAACGAAACCATCAATTTAACTGGGACAAGGTAACCGTCCCAGCTCGAGCCAATCACAGACACGCTGGAGAATTCCCACAGGCCTGGCTCTCCACCCACAATGCAATCAATAAACACGGGGAATTACACCCCACGTACTAACCCTCACAAAGAAAACCCAGAAAGGAGACAACCCAGGAGGGCAGGCCTTACGAGGGAAGGTTGAGGGAGCTCGGGCTCTTCTCATTGGAGCAAAGAAGGACGAGAGGTAATTTCATAGAGGTCTATAGGGTGATGAGAGGCATAGATGGAGCGGATAGTCAGAGACATTTTCCCAGGGCGGGAATGAGTATTCCGAGGGGCTGTAATTTGAAGGTGATTGCAGGAAGGTATAGGGGGGATGTCAGAGGTAGGTTGCTCACACAGAGAGTGGTTCTCGTGTGGAACGCGCTGCCGGCCATGGGAGTGGAGTCAGACACTTTAGAGACTTTTAAGCGACTCTTGGATAGGCACATGGAGGATAGTGAAATGTAGGGTGGGCAGTGTAGATTGATCAGAGTAGGATAATACCATGGGCTCTATGTTCTGTGCTCTATGTTCTAACCGAACTCAACAGACCGGATTATATCAATTCCAAACAGAGCAGAGCTGCATCGCTTCATCGGAGGCCACGCTGATGCTGTTACTGAGCGGGGTGACACCATGTCTGTGTGATAACCAGCCAGCTCAGGGAGAGAGCCAGCGTCCTCACCCACAGCCTTCAGAGGTTGGGGCGGATCCCCCTCAGAGAGGAGAAGGCTGAGGGACAGGGAGATTCAATCGGCGGTTGGGGCGGGGGGGTAGTTTCAAACCTGTGAGTAAGGGCTGGACAGAGTCGATCGGGAGAAGCTGTTCCTGCTGGGAAAAGGAACAAGAACGAGGTGGGGGTGGGGGCGGTAGATTTAGAGTAATGTGCAAACGGAGGGAGGGGGATGTGAGGGTAAACACTGTGTTCCCCCCCACCCCCTAGTGAGTAGTTGGGGGTGGGATATACTGCCTAGAAATGTGGGGTTGTAGGGGGAAGCAGGATCAATTGGAGCATTAGGGAGGGGCATTGGATGGGAATTGGGATAGAAATGGGTGGGCAGGGAGATGGGGGGGAAATGGGAAGAGGTCAGACCCTAATTCCCGTTTCCTTCCGGAACTGTACCAGGATCACTTCCATCTGAGCGAGATTCTGACAAAGGTGCGAAGCGTGTGAGAGAGGGAGAGGATTTAGGGAGAGAGTTTCACCCCACTCCCCCCAACCCCACCCCCTGCCGAGTGTCACTTACACACACTGCGGCCCAGCATTAAAGCCAAGTCGGGGAATTTAAACAACAAGGAAACAGTTTGATTCATTCTCTCCTCAATCACTCGCACGTGAGTAAGGACCTGAGAGAGAGAGAGAGAGACAGACAGAGACAGAGAGGGAGACAGACAGGGAGGGAGAGACGGACAGACAGGGAAAGAGGGAGAGACAGACAGACAGAGAGAGAGAGAGAGGGAGACAGGCAGACAGAAAGAGAGAGAGACAGAGAGGGAGAGACAGACAGACAGAGAGAGAGAGGGGGAGAGACAGACAGACAGAGAGAGAGAGAGGGAGACAGAGAGAGAGGGAGACAGACAGACAGAGAGAGAGAGACAGAGAGAGAGGGAGACAGACAGACAGACAGAGACAGAGGAAGAAAGAGAGATAGAGCGAGAGAGAGACAGAGACAGACAGAGAGGGAGAGAGACAGCGAGAGAGAGAGAGACAGAGAGAGAGGGGCAGAGATGTAGAGAGAGACAGACAGAGAGGGACAGACAGTTAGAGACAGAAAGAGAACGACAAAGAGAGAGAGAGACACAGGAAGAAGGGAAGAGAGAGAGGGAGAGAGTGAGAAAAAAATAGAGAGAGATGGTGTCAGCACATTTTTCTCTGAGAACATCACCCAACCCCTCCGTGATCCCCCGACCCCCATGAGCCCCAGAATACTATGGTAAACCAGATCCTGTGACCCCAGAGACCTGTAATCCCCCGAATCCCCATGATCCCCTGACCTACAGATTCTCTGCACCCCAGGTCCCTGTGATCACCTGACCCCCATGAGCACCAGATCCCTGCGATCCCCCGAATCCCCATGATCCCCTGACCTACAGATTCTCTGCACCCCAGGTCCCTGTGATCACCTGACCCCCATGAGCACCAGATCCCTGCGATCCCCCGAATCCCCATGATCCCCTGACCTACAGATTCTCTGCACCCCAGGTCCCTGTGATCACCTGACCCCCATGAGCACCAGATCCCTGCGATCCCCCGAATCTCCATGATCCCCTGACCTACAGATTTCCTGCACCCCAGGTCCCTGTGATCACCTGACCCCCATGAGCACCAGATCCCTGCGATCCCCCGAATCTCCATGATCCCCTGACCTACAGATTTCCTGCACCCCAGGTCCCTGTGATCACCTGACCCCCATGAGCACCAGATCCCTGCGATCCCCCGAATCTCCATGATCCCCGACCTACAGATTTCCTGCACCTCAGGTCCCTGTGATCACCTGACCCTTGTGAGCCCGAGATCCCTATGATTCCCAGAATCCCATTGAGCCCCCTCCCAGTTATCTCCTGAAACCCCAGATCCACTGTGATCCCAAATCTTCATGACCACCTGACACCCAACATCCCCTGAATCCCGTGAGCTCAAGATCCCTGTGATCCCCTGACCCTCATGATGCCAGATCCCATAATCCACTGACTCCCATGGGATCCCCAGATCGTCTGATACCAGATCCCCGTGATCTCCTGAGCCCCAAGCTCACTCTGAATACTTTCTGGACCCCAAGGGTCACATCTGTCAACCACACTGACCTCTGAGTGACCCTTGACCTCCGACTGAGCTGCGAGTTGTGGCTGACCCCTGACATGTGACCCCGGAACTAACCCCTCACCTGGAATTTCATTTGCCGAGCCTTTTCGGGATCCTCCAGGAGGGTTCGCCTGTAGTTACGGATCGTCAGCTTCCGATCCTTCCCTTCGGCTCGAATGTACCGCACCACCGCCTGGTACACCCTGTTCGCCTGTGGGGCCGACAACAGTCAGACACCGACTAGACACGGGCTAGACACGGGGAGACGCTGGCAAGACGCGGGGGAGACACCAGTGAGACACAGGCTAGACACGGGGGAGACACCGGCGAGGCACAGGCTAGACACGGGGGAGACACCAGCGAGACACGGGGGAGACACCGGCGAGACGCGGGGGAGACACCGGCGAGACACGGGGGGGGGAGACACGGGGGAGACACCGGCGAGACACGGGGGGAGACACCGGCTAGACACAGGGGAGACACCGGCGAGACATGGGCGACACACAGGGAGACACCGGCTAGACATGGGCGAGAAACAGGGAGACACCGGCGAGACCCGGGAGAGACAAGGGGGAGACACTGGCGAGACACCGGCTAGACTCAGGGGAGACACAGGGGAGACACCGGCTAGACACAGGGGAGACACCGGCGAGACATGGGCGACACACAGGGAGACACCGGCGAGACACCGGCTAGACATGGGCGAGAAACAGGGAGACACCGGCGAGACACGGGGAAGACACCAGCTACACACAAGCTAGACACAGGGGAGACACCGGCTAGACACGGGGAGACACCGGCGAGACACCAGCTAGACACGGGGGAGACACCAGCTAGACACGGGAGAGACACCAGCTAGACACGGGGGAGACACCGGCGAGACATGGGTGAGACACAGGGAGACACCGGCGAGACACCGGCTAGACACAGGGGAGACACCGGTGAGACATGGGCGAGACACAGGGAGACACCGGCGAGACCCGGGGAAGACACCAGCTACACACCAGCTAGACACAGGGGAGACACCGGCTAGACACGGGGGAGACACCGGCTAGACACGGGCGAGACAGTGGCTAGATGCGGGGAGACAGCGGCTAGACACGGGGAGACAGCGGCTAGACACGGGGAGACAGCGGCTAGACACAGGGAGACACGGGCTAGACATGGGCTAGATACCAGCTAGACATTGGCTAGACACAGGGAGACACCAGCTAGATGCAGGGATACACCAACTAGACACGGGCGAGACGCAGGGAGACACTGGCTAGATTCAAAGACACCGGCTAGACAGACAGGTCCTAGCTCTCCCCGCCTCGCTCCCGCCCACCGCCCACCCACCCTGGCTCCCTCACTCACCTCCGGCTGCTCCTCTTGCAGCTCCTGCAGATACTGTTCCAGGGCCCACTGCCTCTCGTCATTGATGAGGCCAGTCATTCGGGAAATGTGTTCATCCACGAGGCGAAGCCTCTCCTGGGAGAACTGCTCCTGTACTGTCGCTAACACCTCCTGGAAATGCTACAGCGAGACCCAGACCCAGGGCTGATCAGCAGGACCTGGTGCCGGGATGGGGGTGGGGGACAGCGAGCACTTCCAGATCCACACATTCCCCGGGCCCCCCCCCCCGATGCACACTCCCCAGGGACCCCCAGATGCACACTCCCCAGGGCACCCCCAGATGCACACTCCCCAGGGCCCCCCCGACACACACTCCCCGTGCCCCCCCGATGCACACTCCCCATGCCCCCACAACATACACTCCCCGTGCTCCGCCCCAACACACACTCCCCGTGCCCCCGCAACGCACACTCCCTGTGCCCCCATAACACACACTCCCCGTGCCCCCGCAACGCACACTCCCTGTGCCCCCATAACACACACTCCCCAGGGCCCCCGCAACGCACACTCCCTGTGCCCCTATAACACACACTCCCCAGGGCCCCCGCAACGCACACTCCCTGTGCCCCTATAACACACACTCCCCAGGGCCCCCGCAACGCACACTCCCTGTGCCCCTATAAGACACACTCCCCAGGGCCCCCGCAAAGCACACTCCCCATGCCCCCGACAATGCACACTACCCAGTGCCCCCCACAACACACACTCCCCAGGCCCCCCCCCGACGCACACTCCCCGTGCCCCCCAATGCACACTCCCCGTGCCCCCCAATGCACACTCCCCGTGCCCCCCAACGCACACTCCCCGTGCCCCCACAACGCACACTCCCCATGACCCCCCAATGCACATTCGCCGTGCCCCCTGCAACGCACACTCCCTGTGCCCCCTCCAACGCACACTCCCCATGCCCCCCAACACACACTCCCCATGCCCCCCAACACACTCCCTGTGCCCCCACAACACATACTCCCCAGAGCCCCCCGAACGCACTCTCCCCAGGGCCCGCCCAACGCACTCTCCCCATGTCCCCCCAACACACACTCCCTGTGCCCCCACAACACACACTCCCCGTGCCCCCCCAACACACACTCCCCGTACCCCCACAACACACACTCCCCGTGCTTCCCCCTGCACACACTCCCCGTGACCCCACAACACACACTCCCCGTGCCCCCACAACACACACTCCCCGTGACCCACCGACAGACACTCCCCACTCTCCCCGCCAACGCAAACACCCCATTCTCCCCGCAACACACTCTGCCTGTGCCCCTGGACGCATTTCGCCAGTGCTGGATAGACACACACACACACACACACACACACACACACACACACACTCTTCTCACACACACACACAGACACACACACACACACACACACACACACTCTTCTCACACACACACACAGACACACACACACACACACACACACACTCTTCTCACACACACACACACACACACTCTTCTCACACACACACACAGACACACACACACACAGACACACACACACACACACACTCTTCTCACACACACACACAGACACACACACACACACACACACTCTTCTCACACACACACACACTCTCGCTCTCTCTCACTCTCGCTCTCTCTCACACACACACACACACACACACACACACACACTCAGACACACACTCTCTCTCACAAACTGTTGCTCTCTCTGGCTCACTCACGTTCACACACACAAACACACACAGTGTCTTTCAGATTCTGCGATGAATTGGTCGAACCTTGTTCAGGGAGATTCTGTCCGGTTTCTGAACCAAGAGTAACCGACGATCAGCGGCAGCCCATTCCTTCATCACCTGGAACACAAAATCAACCCAGAGTCAGGGCTGAGGGAGCGGGCACTGTCGGAAGGTCAGTGCTGAGGGAGCAGGCACTGTCAGAGCGTCAGTGCTGAGGGAGTGGGCACTGTCGGACCGGCTGTGCCGAGGGAGCGGGCACTGTCGGACGCTGAGGGCTGAGGGAGCGGGCACAGTCGAAGGGTCAGTGCTGAGGGAGCGGGGACTGTCGGACTGGCTGTGCTGAGGGAGCGGGCACTGTCGGAGGGTCAGTGCTGAGGGAGCGCCGCACTGTCGGAGGGTCAGTGCTGAGGGAGCTCTGCACTGTCGGAGGGTCAGTGCTGAGGGAGTGGGCACTGTCAGCGGGTCAGTGCAGAGGGAGCGCCGCACTGTCAGAAGGTCAATGCTGAGGGAGCTCTGCACTGTCGGAGGGCCAGTGCTGAGGGAGCGTCGCACTGTCGGAGGGTCAGTGCTGAGGGAGCGTCGCACTGTCGGAGGGTCAGTGCTGAGGGAGTGGGCACTGTCAGCGGGTCAGTGCAGAGGGAGCGCCGCACTGTCAGAGGGTCAATGCTGAGGGAGTGGGCACTGTCAGAGGGTCAGTCCTGAGGGAGCGCCGCACTGTCGGAGGGTCAGTGCTGAGGGAGCGCCGCACTGTCGGAGGGTCAGTGCTGAGGGAGTGGGCACTGTCAGAGGGTCAGTGCTGAGGGAGCTCTGCACTGTCGGAGGCTCAGTGCTGAGGAAGCGCGGCACTGTCAGAGGGTCAGTGCTGAGGGAGTGGGCACTGTCGGCGGGGGGGGGGGGGGGGGGGTCAGTACCTCATTGATGCGTTCATTCCTGCGGGCATCAAGCTGTGCCAGGTTATCCAGGTAGTTTGCGTGTTCGACGACCTCTCTCTTTCGAAAGTAAGTTGGCTCAGGAGATGGTGACCCTGAGGAGCGAGAGGAAGACATCTCAAACTTCACCCAATCAGACAATCTCACACCCCACCCAGGAGTGAACGGGGAAGGGGTTTGGGTCCATGGGGACGGTGTAGAGCGGGAGTGAACGGGGAAGGGGTTTGGGTCCATGGGGACGGTGTAGAGCGGGAGTGAACGGGGAAGGGGTTTGGGTCCATGGGGACGGTGTAGATCGGGAGTGAACGGGGAAGGGGTTTGGGTCCATGGGGACGGTGCAGAGCGGGAGTGAACGGGGAAGGGGTTTGGGGTCCATGGGGACGGTGTAGAGCGGGAGTGAACGGGGAAGGGGTTTGGGGTCCATGGGGACAGTGTAGAGTGGGAGTGAATGGGGAAGGGGTTTGGGGTCCATGGGGACGGTGTAGAGTGGGAGTGAATGGGGAAGGGGTTTGGGTCCATGGGGACGGTGTAGATCGGGAGTGAACGGGGAAGGGGTTTGGGTCCATGGGGACGGTGTAGATTGGGAGTGAACGGGGAAGGGGTTTGGGTCCATGGGGACGGTGTAGAGCAGGAGTGAACGGGGAAGGGGTTTGGGGTCCATGGGGACGGTGTAGAGCGGGAGTGAACGGGGAAGGGGTTTGGGGTCCATGGGGACAGTGTAGAGCGGGAGTGAACGGGGAAGGGGTTTGGGGTCCATGGGGACAGTGTAGAGCGGGAGTGAACAGGGAAGGGGTTTGGGGTCCATGGGGACGGTGTAGATCGGGAGTGAACGGGGAAGGGGTTTGGGTCCATGGGGACGGTGTAGAGCGGGAGTGAACAGGGAAGGGGTTTGGGGTCCATGGGGACGGTGT
This sequence comes from Stegostoma tigrinum, assembly GCF_030684315.1. NCBI lineage: Eukaryota > Metazoa > Chordata > Chondrichthyes > Orectolobiformes > Stegostomatidae > Stegostoma > Stegostoma tigrinum. The sequence goes on from NC_081394.1 coordinate 363,480, forward strand.
AGATCGGGAGTGAATGGGGAAGGGGTTTGGGGTCCATGGGGACGGTGTAGAGTGGGAGTGAACGGGGAAGGGGTTTGGGTCCATGGGGACGGTGTAGATCGGGAGTGAACGGGGAAGGGGTTTGGGTCCATGGGGACGGTGTAGATCGGGAGTGAACGGGGAAGGGGTTTGGGTCCATGGGGACGGTGTAGAGCGGGAGTGAACGGGGAAGGGGTTTGGGGTCCATGGGGACGGTGTAGAGCGGGAGTGAACGGGGAAGGGGTTTGGGTCCATGGGGACGGTGTAGAGCGGGAGTGAACGGGGAAGGGGTTTGGGGTCCATGGGGACGGTGTAGAGCGGGAGTGAATGGGGAAGGGGTTTGGGTCCATGGGGACGGTGTAGATCGGGAGTGAATGGGGAAGGGGTTTGGGGTCCATGGGGACGGTGTAGAGCGGGAGTGAATGGGGAAGGGGTTTGGGGTCCATGGGGACGGTGTAGAGCGGGAGTGAACGGGGAAGGGGTTTGGGGTCCATGGGGAGAGTGTAGAGCGGGAGTGAACGGGGAAGGGGTTTGGGGTCCATGGGGACGGTGTAGAGCGGGAGTGAACGGGGAAGGGGTTTGGGGTCCATGGGGAGAGTGTAGAGCGGGAGTGAACGGGGAAGGGGTTTGGGGTCCATGGGGACGGTGTAGAGCGGGAGTGAACGGGGAAGGGGTTTGGGTCCATGGGGACGGTGTAGATCGGGAGTGAATGGGGAAGGGGTTTGGGTCCATGGGGACGGTGTAGATCGGGAGTGAATGGGGAAGGGGTTTGGGGTCCATGGGGACGGTGTAGAGAGGGAGTGAATGGGGAAGGGGTTTGGGTCCATGGGGACGGTGTAGAGCGGGAGTGAATGGGAAGGGGTTTGGGGTCCATGGGGACGGTGTAGAGCAGGAGTGAATGGGGAAGGGGTTTGGGGTCCATGGGGACGGTGTAGAGCCGGAGTGAATGGGAAGGGGTTTGGGGTCCATGGGGACGGTGTAGAGCAGGAGTGAATGGGAAGGGGTTTGGGGTCCATGGGGACGGTGTAGAGCGGGAGTGAATGGGGAAGGGGTTTGGGGTCCATGGGGACAGTGTAGAGCGGGAGTGAATGGGGAAGGGGTTTGGGGTCCATGGGGACGGTGTAGAGTGGGAGTGAATGGGGAAGGGGTTTGGGGTCCATGGGGACAGTGTAGAGCGGGAGTGAATGGGGAAGGGGTTTGGGGTCCATGGGGATGGTGTAGAGCCGGAGCGAATGGGGAAGGGGTTTGGGTCCATGGGGACGGTGTAGAGCGGGAGTGAATGGGGAAGGGGTTTGGGGTCCATGGGGACGGTGTAGAGCGGGAGTGAATGGGGAAGGGGTTTGGGGTCCATGGGGACGGTGTAGAGCGGGAGTGAATGGGGAAGGGGTTTGGGGTCCATGGGGACGGTGTAGAGCGGGTGTGAACGGGGAAGGGGTTTGGGGTCCATGGGGACAGTGTAGAGCGGGAGTGAATGGGGAAGGGGTTTGGGGTCCATGGGGACGGTGTAGAGCGGGAGTGAATGGGGAAGGGGTTTGGGGTCCATGGGGACGGTGTAGAGTGGGAGTGAATGGGGAAGGGGTTTGGGGTCCATGGGGACGGTGTAGAGCGGGAGTGAATGGGGAAGGGGTTTGGGGTCCATGGGGACGGTGTAGAGCAGGAGTGAATGGGAAGGGGTTTGGGGTCCATGGGGACAGTGTAGAGCGGGAGTGAATGGGGAAGGGGTTTGGGGTCCATGGGGACGGTGTAGAGCCGGAGTGAATGGGAAGGGGTTTGGGGTCCATGGGGACGGTGTAGATCGGGAGTGAACGGGGAAGGGGTTTGGGGTCCATGGGGACGGTGTAGAGCGGGAGTGAATGGGGAAGGGGTTTGGGGTCCATGGGGACGGTGTAGATCGGGAGTGAACGGGGAAGGGGTTTGGGGTCCATGGGGACGGTGTAGATCGGGAGTGAATGGGGAAGGGGTTTGGGGTCCATGGGGACAGTGTAGAGCGGGAGTGAATAGGGAAGGGGTTTGGGGTCCATGGGGACGGTGTAGAGCGGGAGTGAATGGGAAGGGGTTTGGGGTCCATGGGGACGGTGTAGAGCGGGAGTGAATGGGGAAGGGGTTTGGGGTCCATGGGGACGGTGTCGACTGAGAGAGAATTGTGGTCAGTATTACAGGGATCTGGTTGATGGATGGACAGCACTAGCAGCTCAGTGATGCAGGTGTGAGATGTTTCGGGTCAGGTCGAGAGTGATGTCAAAGGGCTGAGTGTTTTACATTACTGTCGAAGGAGGTGGCCCAGCTGTAAAGGAGGCACCATTCGGTGGGCTGTGTGGACAGCCCTGAAGAATAAGACAGCTGCAGATATCATTCTGGGGGTTACGCTATCAGCATCTCAACAGCCAGCAGGAGGTAGAGGAACACATTTGTCAGCAGATCATGGGGAGATATAAAACCAACGGGGTGGGTGTTTATAGCATCCCCAGTAGTGACAGGGACACAGCTGGAGGAGAATCTGTTAACCGTGTCCACGAGAGTTTCTGGACACAATATGTAGACTCTCCAACTCGGGAAGGGGGGCCATACTGGGCCTTGTACGAGGGAATGGACCTCAACAGGTTGTCGAAGTGTCAATGGGCGAAGATCTTGGGAACTGTGATCATAATTCTGTAAGTTTCAAAACAGTTCTGGATAAGGCTGGTCCTCAGGTGGCAGCGCTAATTTAGGGGAAACCTAATTCCAACAGTATGAGGCAGGAGCTGCAGAAATTCGGCTGCGAGGGGAGGCGGCATTTTGAACACCAGTCCAATTCTGAGATGTGTGAGGGTTTGAAAAGTCAGTCGGTCAGGGTTCAGAACCAGCATATTCCCGTGAGGATGAAAGGTAAAGATGGTAGGATTCAGGAACCATGGACAATGAGAGATGTTGTGAGTTTAGTTCGAAAGGAAAAGGCAGCGTGTGTAAGGTTTAGGAAATTGAAATCAAACAAGGTCCTTACGGAGGATGTAGGAAGCAGGAATAACCTTAGAAAGGAATCTAGGAGCTAGAAGGGGCCATGAAATGTCCTTGGAAAATTCCAAGGTGTTTAGGAGGAAGAGGGTAACTCGGGAAAGGATTGGTCTACTCCAGGGAAAACGAGGGAATTTCTATGTGGAGCCATAGGAAGTGGGTGAGGTCCTCAATGCATTCTTCACATTGATATTCCCTGAGGAAGAGGGGATGGCGAATGGTGAGACTGGGGAGGGGCCTGATGGTATTAGGGAGGGGCCTGATGGTATTAGGGAGGGGCTTGATGGTATGAGGGAGGGGCCTGCTGGTTTGGTTGGGGTTATCCGTCAGTATTAGGGCAGGGCGTGTCAATATTGGGACAGGGCCGGTCGATATTGGGGCAGGGCCCGTCGGTATGAGGGAGGGGCCCGTCGGTATGAGGGAGGGGCCCGTCGGTATGAGGGAGGGGTCTGTCAGTATGAGGGAGGGGTCTGTCAGTGTGAGAGAGGGGCCCGTTGGTATTAGGGCAGAGCCTGTCAGTATCGGGGGGGGGGGCCGTCGGTATTAGGGCATGGCCTGTCGGTATGAGGGAGGGGCCTGTCAGTATTAGGGAAGGGCCTATCGGTACGAGGGCGGGGCCTGTTGGTATGAGGGAGGGGCCCGTCGGTCTGAGGGAGGGGCCTGTCGGTGTTCTGGAGGTGGGGAATCTGGGTGCCTTGATAAACATTACAGTAGATAAGTCCCCAGGGACCGATGGGATCTATCCCGGGATACAGAGGGTGGCAAGGAAGGAGATTGCTGGGGCTTTGACAAAGAGATCTTTGTGCTCTCTTTACACAGAGGCAAGGCCGCAGGGCACTGGAGAATAGTCACTGCTCCTTTGTTTAAGAGCAACAGGGATAATCCAGGAAATTATCGGCCTGTGCGCCTTACAGCAGTGATAGTGAAATTAGTGGAGAAGGTTCTTTGGGGCAGGATTTACTGACATTTGGAGAGGAATGGGTTTATTTGGGGTTTGGGGGGATGGCCCTGTCTGTGGGGAAGTTGTGTCTCACAAACTGGATTGAGGTGTTATTTTTGAAGACGTGATGAAGATGATTGAAGGGGCTACAGCATTGAATCTCACCTACATGGTCCTGACTGAAGCATTTGACAAGGCCCTGCATGGTATGTGAGTCCGCACAGTGGGGTCCATAATGCGTTGGCAAGTTGGAACAAAATTGACTTGGCTGTAGAATACAGAGGGTTGGGGTGCAGGGGTGCTTTACTGACTGGGTGGGGGGGTTCTGTGACCAGTGGTGTTCTGCAAAGATTGGTGCTGGGACCTCTGTTGTTTGTAACGTACATTAGTATCTTTGCTGAGAATGTTGGTGGTCTGGTTAGAAAGTTTGCAGATGACATGAAAATGGAGACTTGTGGATAGTGAGGAAGGTTGTCAAACCATACAGCAAGATATAGATCAGCTGGAGAGTTGGATAGAGAAATGTCAGCTGGAGTTTAATCCAGGCACGTGGGAGGTGAACTGCAAGAGGAAAATATACTGTAAATGACAGGACCTTTAGGAGCATTGATCTCCAGAGGGACCTTGGGATGCAAGGCCATAGGTCCATGAAAGTGGCAACACCAGTGCATATGGCATGCTTGCCTTCATCAGTCAGGGAACTGTAGAGTTATAAGAGTTGGCAAGACATGTTGCAGCTGTATTTAACTTTAATTAAGCTGCATTTGGAATACTGAGAGGTTCTGGTAGCCACCACACTATAGGAAGGATGTAGAGGCTCTGCAGAGGGTGCAGATGAGGATGTTGCCTGAATTGGAGTGTATTAGCTATAAGGAGAGGTTGGACAAATTGGATTGGTGTTGCTAGTGTTGGAGGGTGAGTGGTGAGTTGATGAAAGCTTACAAAATTATGGGACGCATGCACAGGGTCAGTAGTCGAAGTCTTTTTCCCAGGGTGGAGATGTCAAATACTGGGTAACATAGGTTTAAAATAGCTCCTTGAAAGTGGAATCGCAGGTAGACAGGGCGGTGAGGAAGGTGTTTGGTACGCTTGCCTTTATTGGTCAGTGCGTTGAGTATAGGGAGTTGGGAGGGTCATGTTGGGGCTGTACTGGACATTGGTTAGGGCCACTTTTTGAATACTGTGTTCAATCCCGGTCTCCCTGCTACAGGAAGGATGGTGTGAAACTTGAAAGGGCTCAGAAAAGATTTACAGGGATGTTGCCAGGGTCGGAGGGTTTGAGCTACAGGGAGAGGCTGGATAGGCTGGGGCTATTTTCCCTGGAGCGTCGGGGGCTGAGGGTGACCTTATAGAGGTTTATCAAACCATGAGGGGCATGGATAGGGTGAATAGACAAGATCTTTTCCCCCAGGGTAGGGGAGCCCAAAACTAGAGGGACACAGGTTTAAGGTGAGAGGGGAAAGATTTAAAAGGGACCTGAGGGGTAACTTTTTCACACAGAGGGTGGTGCGTGTATGGAATGAGCTGCCAGAGGAAGTGGTGGGGGCTGGTACAGTTACAGCATTTAAAAGGCATCTGGATGGGGACGTGAAACAAATTAAAACAATGCAGAGATGACAGGGTCCAGTCCCTGTGCAGGCAGATGCAATTCCTTTTGAACTGCAACACGGTCAGCACAGGCATAGTGGGCAGAAGGGCCTGTTTCTGTGCTGCAACATTCCATTCTTCTAAGCTGGGGACCACTGCATTGCTCTATCACCATGTTGGATGGTGACAGGAGCCTAAGCCCAACAGCCTCAAGTGTCATGGCCTATTGAGCTGTATGAGGCATCACAAACTGTGTTGGGTTTCAAGTGAATCAGTCAGTGCTGTTTGATCGAGGAGACAGGACCAGAGATTCTGCCTGGCACCGCCAGGGTCCCTCTGCACGTGGGAGCGCACCCTCCCCCTCCCTCGAGCAGCACTCTGTGTGGAGCGACCGCGCTGACGGGCCTAAACAATAGGCTCAGTGATGGCTCTTGGCTGAGCTTCGAGCCTATCACTGCCTCGAGCTCCCAGCACTGACTGTCCCCATCCACACAACCAGCACTGTCTGTGAGGGGGTGGAGCTGCTGTGTGCACTCTGCATCTGACAGTGGCGGAGTCGGGGGGAAATCGGGGGTGGGCTTTGGGGGGAGGAAGAGGGCCGTGAGGGTCCAGAGGGAGAGGGACAGAGAGAGGGCAGTATGGGAGAGAGTGGAGAATTAGAAGTGGAAGAGAGAGGGACAGAGGTGTTGGAGAGGTGATGGGAACAGAGAGCGAGGTGGGGTGTTGGAGAGAGGCGGGGAGAGAGAGAGAGAGGGGGGGGCAGAGAGAGAGGGGGGGGGTGCAGAGAGAGATGGATGCAGGGTGATGGAGTTAGGAGAGGGGTGTGGGTCGGAGTCAAGAGGGAGACAGATTCCCCGGGGCTGGGTGTGGGCCCAAGGGGACACGGGGTCTCAGGGAGTGAGGGTCATTGATTACCACAGGAATGGTTCCCATCACCTACCACCATGTATTCCATTAAACACACACACTCACACACACTCACACACACAGACACACACACACTCACACACTCACACAGACACACACACACACTCACACAGACACACACAGACACACACAGACTCACACACAGACACACACACACTCACACACAGACACACACAGACACACACACTCACACACACACACACTCACAATCACACACTCACACACACAGACACACAGACACACTCACACACACTCACACAGACACACACACACTCACACACACACACAGACACAGACAGACACAGACAGACAGACACACACACACACACTCACACACAGACACACACACAGACACTCACACACAGACACTCACACACAGACACACTCACACACACTCACACACACTCACACACTGACACACACACTGACACACACACTGACACACACACTGACACACACACTGACACACACACACACACTGACACACACTCACACACAGACACACAGACACAGACGAATGGAGCAGGAGTGCAGCCCGAGAGCACAGAGTTGTAGACTAACCTCGGATGCCCTCAGCGGTGGTGGTCTCGGTCACAGCTTCATCGTAGAACTCTGCTTCGTGGTAGGCCATGTCCCTGTAGTCATTCCAGTGTTTGCTGTCAGCCTGATAGACTACCCCTTGGTCTTCCTCCTTCAGCTCAGGCTTGGGGCTGTCCTGCTCTTCCTGAGACCTGCGCAAGACCCTGCCTGTGAGGCCAGTGTTCCCTGGAAATTCAGACCCGTACCCAGCCCAACTCATCTCTCTGTGGGAGATTGCTCAGCCATAAGGTATATCTACCCCTGTCCCTCATTGCACCTTTCCCTCAATACCACCCCCAACCCCCTCCTCCCCCACTGCGCTGTAATGTGTACCCTCACCTTTTCAAAGTTGTCAATCTGTGTCCCTCTGGTAACTAACCCTCCTGCCCCTGGAGGCCGTATCTCCTGCGTCGATCAAAATCCACCCCCCCCCCCCCCCACCTCCATCATTTTTCATGCCCTGACTCAGTACCCCACCCCCTTTACTCCTCCCAGCTCCTCTCAGTCTCTCTGCGCACAGATCAGGGCCCCTCACTGCCCCCATCTCGGGAAATCTCAGGAATGTCAGAGCTCACATCGGATGGGACAGCAGAGCACTGAGCACAGACAAAGGCAGTCCATCTGTTCCATGTTGCAACACAGGAGGCTCAGGGACCCGAGGGTCTGTGTGCACAGACTCATGGAGCTGTACAGCATGGAAACAGACCCTTCGGCCCAACTCATCCATGTTGACCAGGTATTCTAAATTAATCTAGTCCCATTTGCCAGCATTTGGCCCATATCCTGTTATTTAAACAGTGAAATATTGCAGCACGCTGCTGCGCAGAGGGACCTGGGTGTCCTTGCGCATGAATTACAGAAGGTTGGTTTGCAGGTGCAGCAGGTAGTTAAGAAAGCAAATGGAATACTGTCCTTCATTGCTCGAGGGATGGAGTTTAAAAGCAGGGAGACTGTGTTACAGCTGTATAGGGAGCTGGTGAGGTCACACCTGGTGTACTGTGTGCAGTTTTGGGCTCCTTACTTGAGAAAGGATGTCCTGGCACTGGAAGGGCTACAGAGAAGATTCACCAGGTTAATGCCGGAGTTGAGAGAGTTGGCTTATGAAGAGAGACTGAATAGACCGAGACTATATTCATTGGAATTGAGAGGGAATGATGGGGCGCTTATAGAAAATTACGAAAGGGAATAGATAAACTAGAAGCAGGGAGGCTGTTTCCACTGGGGCGGGCGAGACTAGAACAAGGGGCCATGGCCTCAGAATAAGGGGCAGCAGGTTTAGGGCTGAGTTGAGGAGGAACGTCTTCACCCAAAGGGCCATGAATCTGTGGAATTCCCTGCCCAGTGAAGCAGCTGGAGCTTCCTCATCGAATGTTTTTAAGGCAAAGAGAAAGTTTTGAAGAGGAAAGGAATTAAGGGCTAGGCTGAGCGGGGCGGGGGGGTAAGTGGAGCTGAGGCCGTGAAAAGATCAGCCACAATCTTACAGAATGGTGGAGCAGGGTCGAGGGGCTGAATGGCTTCGTCCTGCTCCTAGTCCTAACATCCTGACGACCCGGAGGCTATTACAAAAGACTTTGGGTCTGAGGGGATGAGGCAGGGGGCAGGTGAGTGGATTTACCCCACAAAGGAGGTGTTTGATAAGGAGCCACACCAAAGGTTACTGTGTCAAATAGATGGTTCAGGTGTCGGGCTGTGGCCACAGATTGACACAGAGAGAGGATTGGCTGGTGAACAGAAAACAGAGCAGGAATGCACTGTTCATTTTCAGGCTAGAAGGACATCTCAAGCTGTGATCGGAATAGGGTTGGCGAAGGTGACCTGTGTGAGGATGATTTTCCTGGTTGTTATCCTGGGAGCCCTGGCTGCCAGCTTATGAACAGGAGACTGTCCCTTGTCATTGGCAGTCATTGGCGGCCAGATGGCTCAGGGGTTAGCACTGCAGCCTGACGGCACCTGGGACCCGGGTTCGATCCCACCCTCGGGCGACTGTCTGTTGCGAGTTTGCACCTTCTCCCCTGTGTCTGCGTGGGTTTCCTCCGGGTTCCTCCCACAGTCCAAAGATGCGCAGGTTCGGGTGGATGGGCTGTGGGAAATGCAGAGTTACAAGAATAGAATGGCTCTGGATTTGGAGAGTCAGTGTGGATTCGATGGGCCGAATGGCCTGCTCCCACACAATAGCGATTGTAAAGAATACACACACGAGCCTCGACAGAGTGAGCTCAGTGGCTGATGGAATCCGTGCTGGAATGGCAGTTCGGTAACACACACTGAGCATACTACAGCTAAATTCACGGGCAACGCGAGGAGAGGTCAGAAAACGAGTTGTGAAGCTGGATGTGGGCATGAGGTGCAGGGACGTTCAGCAGAAAGAAACAGGGGTAAAGGCAGGAGCTCAACACTAGGGGGACAGAAGCAATGCAGGAATGATGGGCCGAACAGCCTCGTTCGGAGCCTGAGATTCTCACTGAGGAAGTTCCCAGGCCATCGACCCTCTCTCCCAAACACCCCACCTCGGCGTTACCTGTCCTGGGGTTGACTGTTATCTTGGTCCCCTTCGTCCTCCTCGCCCATCGACACGGGGGCCATCACATCCTCGAAGCCGGCTCCCTGGAATCGGGACGGGCAGCAGACGTACTCCACCCCTCGGAAGAGTTCCTCCCCACAGCCCAGTAACATGCCGTAGCTGTGTAACTCCAGGGTCTCGGCAGTACAGGCCTGAGGGGGAGATGGGGGAGGATTGCTCAGCAGGTGCTTCACTCTCACACACACACACACACACACACACACACACACACACACACACACTCTCACACTCTCACACATGTAGATTAGATTAGATTCCCTACAGTGTGGAAACAGGCCCTTCGGCCCAACAAGTCCACACTGCCCCTTGCAGCATCCCACCCAGACCCATCCCCCTATAACCCTCACACCCCTGAACACTACAGGCAATTTAGTATGGCCGATCCACCTGGCCTGCACATCTTTGGACTGTGGGAGGAACCCAGAGCACCCGGAGGAAACCCACACAGACACGGGGAGAACGTGCAAACTCCACACAGACAGGTGCCTGAGGCTGGAATTGAACCCGGGTCCCTGGCACTGTGAGGCTGCAGTGCTAACCGCTGAGCCACCGTGCCGCCCACACGCACACACACACATGTACACACACACTCGTGTACGCATTCACTTGTACACAGTCATAAACATGCACACATGCACTCACAAACACGCACATGTATATATGTACACATGCACACTCAGCCACGCATACTCACATACATGCACACACGCACGTGCACACACACTCACATACAATTGCACTCCGTGTACAGCACACATGTACAGACATGTACACACACACACACACACACACACACACACACACACACACACAAACACAGTGAGACACACACAACACAGTGAGACACACACACACACACACACACACACTCACAGAGCACCATCAACAGTCCATGGCAGGGTTCGTGAGGGCTCGGACAGTGACGATCCTGGACAGCGAGCTCTCTCTTACCTCCTTGGCGACACTGTGCCAGTGAATGCGATTCTGACATGTTGACATTGTCTGCTGGTGCAGAAATTTACAGCGATCGGGGACCAGCAGGGCATCACTCACAAACCCATCGACTGCCGGGGACGGGGGAGGGAGGGACCAGGGACCGAGAGAGAGAAGGTTCATCAGTTACTCAATGCACAAGAGGAAAGATTTCATTTAAATCATCGAGTTTCCAATAGACAGGCATCCCGTCCCACCCACCGCACCCCCCCCCCACACACACACACACACACACACACACACACACACACACACACACAGGCATCCCTTCCCGCCCACCGCACCCCCCCGACACACACACACAGACAGGCATCCCGTCCCACCCACCGCACCCCCCCCCCACCCCCACCCCCCCCCCCACACACTCACACACACACACACACACACACACACACACACACAGGCATCCCTTCCCGCCCACCGCACCCCTCCGACACACACACACAGACAAGCATCCCGTCCCTCCCACCGCACCCCCGCCCCCCCCCCACACACACACACACACACACACACACACACACACACACACAATCACGCACAGACAGACATACACACGCACGCGCACACAATCACAGACACATGCACACACAGACGCACACACACTCACAATCACAGACAGACACACACACACAATCATAGACAGACGCGCACACGCACGCACACACACACACGCACACGCACACATGCACACATGCACACATGCACACACACCCACACACACACACACAGTTACCTAGGCAGCGAAAGGGAACTACAATATGAGCACGTCCGCTACATTTCCGTTTCCCTTTCTTGCACCAGTTTTCAATTCTGACCGGCTGGCTCGATTCTGTAACTCCTGTAATCTTCAACTCCGGGTACACCTAGATCATAGGGACAGCACGGGGTTAGATACAGAGTAAAGATCCCACTACACTGTCGCCCCCATCAAACACTCCCAAAAACGGGGGCAGCACGGGGTTAGATACAGAGTAAAGCTCCCTCTACACTGTCCCCCATCAAACACTCCCAAAAACGGGGGCAGCACGGGGTTAGATACAGAGTAAAGCTCCCTCTACACTGTCCCCCATCAAACACTCCCAAAAACGGGGGCAGCACGGGGTTAGATACAGAGTAAAGCTCCCTCTACACCGTCCCCCATCAAACACTCCCAAGAACGGGGGGCAGCACAGGGTTAGATACAGAGTAAAGCTCCCTCTACACTGTCCCCCCATCAAACACTCCCAAAAACGGGGGCAGCACGGGGTTAGATACAGAGTAAAGCTCCCTCTACACTGTCCCCCACCAACACTCCCAAGAACGGGGACAGCACGGGGTTAGATACAGGGTAAAGCTCCCTCTACACTGTCCCCATTTAACACTCCTGGGTCAAGGGAAGAGATTGAAATTAAACATTGTGACAGACTGAAATCAGGGCAGGACTTATACACTTCATGGTAAGGTCCTGGGGAGTGTTACTGAACAAAGAGACCCTGGGGAGCAGGTACAGAGTTCCTTGAAAGTGGAGTCGCAGGTAGACAGGGCGGTGAGGAAGGTGTCCGGTACGCTCGCCTTTATTGGTCAGTGCATTGAGTATAGGGAGTTGGGAGGGTCATGTTGGGGCTGTACAGGACATTGGTTAGGGCCACTTTTGGAATACTGTGTTCAATCCCGGTCTCCCTGCTACAGGAAGGATGGTGTGAAACTTGAAAGGGTTTGGAAAAGATTTACAGGGATGTTGCCAGGGTTTGGAGGGTTTGAGCTACAGGGAGGGGCTGGATAGGCTGGAGCTATTAATTGATGATCTCACAGTTAAGCATCCTTCCAGAAAGACTGATGAGAGTCGGGGTGGGTTTAAAGTATAGACGGAGGGTGAGAGGTTCAAATCCAATCCCAGTGTCTTGTGTTTAAAACAAGGAGAGTATCCTGGATTGAGGGTATAGTTGTGTCAGGAAGACAGGGAGCAAGGTCTATTCGAGTCTTTGGGAGAATTGAGGAACAGGCGAGAACTTTCAAAGTGATTTTTCACAGTACACAGCAAACGTATATCTCAGTGAGAATGAAGGGCTGTAGGAAAAGGGATAATGAAGGGTGTGTCCTGCCTCCTACTCTGCTCCCTGGACACCCACGGCTGTGTGGCCAAATTCCAAACAAAAGCCGTCTCCAAGCTTGCCGACAACACCAGGACAGATATGAAAACAAGGACGGGTCAGAGTACAGGGAGGAGACAGAGGGCTTGGTCACGCGTGAGAATAGTCTCTCTCTCAACATCAGCAAAGGTAACAAACTGGTCAGTGAGTTTGGAAGAAAGGAGGGCAACATGTCCACCCCCATCAGCATCAGCAGAGAGGGTCGAAAGCGTCGGGTTTCTAGGGGTGACCGTAACCAACAACGTGTCCCAGATTTCCCACGGAAATGCGACAGACAGGGAAGCACAAACAATGCCTCTTCTACCCAAGGTGGCTCAGGAAATTTGGCATGTCCATAGGTCCCTCACCAACTCCAACAGATGTCCCATAGAAAGTATTCTGTTCAGGTGCATAATGGCCTGGTACGGCAACTGCCCTGCTCGGGACCGTAAGAAAGTACAGAAGGTGGTGTGCAGAACCCAGGCCATCACGGGAAGCCAACCCTCCAACCGTGGGCTGTATTTGCACGGCTCACTGCTGCAGAAAGGCAGACATCGTCATCAAAGCTTGATCAATAGAGGGGTTTAGATAGAGTGTCCTTTCCCCCGGGTGGGGGGGCTTCAAGGCTATGGGGCACATTTTTAAGATGAGAGGAGGGGGATGAAAAAACACATGAGGGTGTTTTTTTCCCCACACAGAGGGTGGTCCATGTGTGGAATGAGCTTCCTGAGGAAGCGGTGGGTGTGGGGACAGTTACAGAGTTTAGAAGACATTTGGATAAGGACATGGATAGGGAAAGGTTTGGAGGGATATGGGCCAGGAGCAGGGAGGTGGGGGACTAGTTTAGTTTGGGATTATGGTCAGCACGGACTGGTTGGGCCGAAGGGTCTGTTTCCAAGCTGTATGAGTCTATGACCCCTCACACCCTGCTGATGCTTTCCTGCAACTTCTTCCTTCAGGCAGAAAGTATGAAACTTAATGATACGTGGCCACAGGTTTGAGGACAGCTTCTTCCCTGCTGGCATTCCATCGCTGAATAGACCTTCCAAACTTCAAACTTTGTTGATCTTGTTAAGTTCAGCCTTGCTTCACGCACCTCCTGTTTAGTGCAACCTGTGAGCCTCGCTCTGTCTACTGAACACAAAACAAAACTGTTCACTGCCCTCAGGTACATGTGATTACAATAAATCAAATCAGACCAAAATCAGCCTGGGTAACTCAAGAAGTGAATTGAAAGGGTAATGTATAGAGTGATTAGTGGGAGACTAGGGAATTGGGGAATCTTTAAATGTCAGAGGGTGCATACATGAGAATCAATGGTCAGCACAACATCGTGGGTTGAAGGGCCCGTTCTGTGCTGTACTGTTCTATGTTCTATGTCAACAGAAGGCCATGAGAAAACTGACAAAGGATGTTAAGGTGGATTGTGAGAGTAAATTAGCTCAGAATGTAAAAACAGCCAACGATTCTACAAATATGTAAAGTGAAAAAGAGTGGCGCTGGTCCTAGAGAGGATGAGGAAGGGGATTTAATAACGGGAAATGAGGAAATAGCTGGGAGTTTGAGCAGGTTGTTTCGGGTCAGTCTTCACAGTGGAAGACACAGACAACATGATGATGAGGAGACTACGGGTGGGGAGGTGGAAACAATTGTTATCACTTCGGAGGCAGCTTTGGGAAAGCTACTGGGGGCTAAAGGTAGACAATTCTCCTGCTCCTGATGGAATGCAGCCCAGGAGACTAAACAAGGAGGAGGTGGGGAATGGCAAATGTGCTGCTGGTAATTTACCCAAAATTGACTGGACCCTGGGCCAGTTCTGGCCAATTGAAAAACAGCAAATGTGACACCACTGCTTCAAGAATGAGGTCGACAAACTCCAGATAATGGCAGGTCCGTTAGCTTCAGTGGGGAAATGCTCGAATCCATCTTCAACCAAGACACAGCGAGACATCTGCATTAAAACGGTCTCCAACTGGAGGGCAGCGTATGTTCAAGTAAATTTACTGGAATTCTTTCAGCACGTTACGCGTGCAATGGACAAAGGGGACCTCGTAGATGTGGTGTATCTGGATTTCCAACAGGCATCCAACGAGATTCTGTACAACGGGCTGCTCCATAAGATAAAGGTGCACAGCGCTCCAGGCGATGTATTGGCATGGATCGAGGATCGGTTAACAAACAGGAAGCATAGGGTGGGGGTAAATGAGTGCTTTCCTGGTTGGCGAGCGGTGACTAGTGGTGAGCCTCAGGGATCACTGCTGGGACTGCAATTGTTTCCAATGTATTTGATGATTTGGAATTGGGGACCAAGTGTAACATGTCAAAGTCTGTGGATGGCACTGAGATCAGTGATACAGCAAAGTGTGCAGAGGACTCTGAAAGTTTGCAGAGGGATGTAGACAGTTTAAGTGAGTGAGCGAAGGTCTGGCAGACGGAGTACAATGTTGATAAGTGTGAGGCCATCCACTTTGGTAGGAATAACAGTGAAAAGGACTGCGCAGAGGGACCTGGGTGTCCTTGCGCATGAATTACAGAAGGTTGGTTTGCAGGTGCAGCAGGTAGTTAAGAAAGCAAATGGAATACTGTCCTTCATTGCTCGAGGGATGGAGTTTAAAAGCAGGGAGACTGTGTTACAGCTGTATAGGGAGCTGGTGAGGTCACACCTGGTGTACTGTGTGCAGTTTTGGGCTCCTTACTTGAGAAAGGATGTCCTGGCACTGGAAGGGCTACAGAGGAGATTCGCCAGGTTAATGCCGGAGTTGAGAGAGTTGGCTTATGAAGAGAGACTGAATAGACCGGGACTATATTCATTGGAATTGAGAGGGAATGATGGGGTTCTTATAGAAAATTACGAAAGGGAATAGATAAACTAGAAGCAGGGAGGCTGTTTCCACTGGGGCGGGTGACACTAGAACGAGGGGGCACAGCCTCAGAATAAGGGGCAGCAGGTTTAGGGCTGAGTTGAGGAGGAACGTCTTCACCCAAAGGGCCATGAATCTGTGGAATTCCCTGCCCAGTGAAGCAGCTGGAGCTTCCTCGTCGAATGTCTTTAAGGCAACGGGAGACAATTTTGTGAACAGTTGAGGGAGTTAGGGTCACGGTGAGATGGTGGGTAAGTGAGACCGAGGTCACAACATGACCAGCCACCATCTTATCGAATCGCGGAGCAGGGCCGAAGGGCTGAACGGCCTCGTCCTGCTCCTGTTTCTGATGCTTTTTCTGTGGTTTCTAAGCACGGGGTTAGAGACAGAGTAAAGCTCCCTCTGCACTGTCCCCCCCATCAAATACCCCCAGCACAGGGACAGCACGGGGTTAGATCCCAGCACAGGGACAGCACGGGGTTAGAGACAGAGTAAAGCTCCCTCTACACTGTACCCCATCAAATACCCCCAGCACAGGGACAGCACGGGGTTAGATCACAGCACGGGGACAGCACGGGGTTAGATCACAGCACGGGGACAGCACGGGGTTAGATCACAGCAGAGGGTTAGATCCCAGCAGAGGGTTAGATCCCAGCAGAGGGACAGCATGGGGTTAGAGACAGAGTAAAGCTCCCTCTACACTGTACCCCATCAAATACCCCCAGCAGGGGGACAGCACGGGGTTCCATACCTTCACACAGTAGGCGAGGATTTCGTCCCTGGTTCCGAGGCAGCTCTGGGTCCCAAATGGATCTGGTTCCCATTGGCCCGTCTCACTGTCCAATACCATGTTGAGCTTCCCACAAAACATGGCGACCTGGGGTTCCCACTGCCTCGGCCTGTCGCCTCCCATCCTGCTGAGAGACTGCACCGTCCAGGAAGGAGTTACATATCACACATCAGCAACGGTTCCCGTTCCCCAAACCCTCCCGTGTCCCCCCCACTCCCTCCCCACCATGTCCCTCAGTCCCCACCCTCCCCCACCCCACCGTGTCCCTCAGTCCCCACCCGCCCCCTCCCCCCGTGTCCCACGGTCCCCACCCTCTCCCTCAGTCCCCACCCTCCCCCTCCACCCGTGTCCCTCAGTCCCCATCCCCCAGTGTCCCTCAGTCTCCACCCTCCCCTCACCCCGTGACCCTCAGTCCCCACCCTCTCCCTCCCCCCGTGTCCCACAGTCCCCACCCTCCCCCTCAGTCCCCACCTTCCCCCTCACCCCGTGTCCCACAGTCCCCACCCTCACCCTCCCCCGTGTCACTCAAAACCCACCCTCCCCCTCACCGCGTGTCCCTCGGTCCCCACCCTCCCCCACACCCCGTGTCCCTCAGTCCACACCCTCACCCTCAGTCCCCACCCTCTCCTTCACCCCGTGTCCCTCAGTCCCCACCCTCCCCCTCACCCAGAGTCCCTCAATACCCACCCTCCCCCTCACCCCGTGTCCCTCGGTCCCCACCCTCCCCCACACCCCATGACCCTCAGTCCATACCCTCACCCTCAGTCCCCACCCGCTCCCTCGCCCCGTGTCTCTCAGTCCCCACCCTCCCCCTCACCCAGTGTCCCACAGTCCCCACTCTCCCCCACAGTCCCCACCCTCCCCCTCCCCCATGTCCCTTAGTCCTCACCCTCACCCTCAGTCCCCACCCTCTCTCTCACCCCATGTCCGTCAGTCCCCACCCTCTCCCTCAGTCCCCACCTTTTCCCTCAGCCCCCACCCTCTCCCTCTCCCTCAGTCCCCACCCTGCCCCTCAACCCATATCCCTCAAAACCCACCCATATCCCTCAGTCCCCACCCTCCGCCTCACCCTGTGTCCCTCAGTCCCCACCCTCTCCCTCACCCTCTGTCCCTCAATACACAACCCCTCCCTCCAACCCTCCCCATCTACCTCAGTCCCCACCCTCTCCCTCAGTCCCCACTCTCCTGCTCACCCCATGTCCCTCAATACCCATCCTCTTCCTCGATCCCCACCCCCCGCCTCACTCCCCCTCTCCCTCGATCCCCACCCCCCTGCCTCACTCCCCCCTCCCTCGATCCCCAGCCCCCTGCCTCACTCCCCCCCTCGATCCCCACCCCCCGTCTCACTCACCACCACTCGATCCCCAGCCCCCGCCTCACTCCCCCCTCCCTCGATCCCCACCCCCTACCTCACTGCCCCCCCGTCGATCCCCACCCCCTACCTCGATCCCCAACCCCCTGCCTCACTCCCCCCACCTCGATCCCCACCCCCCCGCCTCACTCCCCACCCCCCCGCCTCACTCCCCCCTCCCTCGATCCCCACCCCCGCCTCACTCCCCCTCTCCCTCGATCCCCACCCCCGCCTCACTCCCCCTCTCCCTCGATCCCCACTCCCTCCATCGATCCCCACCCCCTGCCTCAACCCCCCGATCCCCACCCCCCGCCTCACTCCCCTCCGAACCCCACCCCCCGCCTCACTCCCCCCGCCTCACTTCCCCCCTCGATCCCCACCCCCCACCGCACTCCCCCCCCTCGATCCCCACCCCTTCCCTTGATTCCCACCCCCCTCGATCCCCACCCCCCTGCCTCACTCCCCCCTCCCTCGATCCCCACCCCCCTCGATCCCCACCCCCCTGCCTCACTCCCCCCTCCCTCGATCCCCACCCCCCTCGATCCCCACCCCCCCTGCCTCACTCCCCCCTCCCTCGATCCCCACCCCCCTGCCTCACTCCCCCCTCCCTCGATCCCCACCCCCCTGCCTCACTCCCCCCTCCCTCGATCCCCACCCCCCTGCCTCACTGCCCTTCCCCCTCTCCCTCGATCCCCACCCACTCACTCGATCCCCACCCCCTCCCTCAGTGCCCCAGGCCTGCACTGGAGGTTGAGCTGGTTCCTGTTTGTTGTGCTGTTGGAGGCCCCCAGGGGGCGCTAGTGCAAGGTGCAGAGTCAGGCCTTCTACCCAGTGGACGTCCCCCCCCCCCACCCAATAGCAGACCCCATTCTACCCTCAACCCAGCTCGCAACCATACAGCTGTACAGCATGGACACAGACCCTTCAGCCCAACCCGTCCGTGCTGACCCAATATCCTAAATCAATCCAGTGCCATTTCCCAGCATTTGGCCCATTTCCCTCTAACCCCTTCCTATCCATGTCCCCATCCAGGTGCCTTTTAAATGCTGTAACTGTACCAGCCCCCACCACTTCCTCTGGCAGCTCATTCCATACACGCACCACCCTCTGTGTGAAAAAGTTACCCCTCAGGTCCCTTTTAAACCTTTCCCCTCTCACCTTAAACCTGTGCCCCTCTAGTTTTGGACTCCCCCACCCTGGGGGGGAAAGACCTTGTCTATTCACCCTATCCATGCCCCTCATGATTTTATAAACCTCTATAAGGTCACCCTTCAGCCCCCGACGCTCCAGGGAAAATAGCCCCAGCCTATCCAGCCCCTCCCTGTAGTTCAAACCCTCCAAACCCTGGCAACATCCCTGTAAATCTTTTCCGAACCCTTTCAAGTTTCACACCATCCTTCCTGTAGCAGGGAAACGGGAACCGGACACAGAGCTGACAGTCTTTGTCACCCCTCCCTGTGACCCCACCAATGGGTGAAAGAGTAAGGGTGGGGGTGTTCACCGACACAGGACTAACCTCCAGCAGTGGCAGAGGGCCCACGACAGAGACGGCCTGCACAGGAGAGCTGTCTCAGCCTGGCAGGATGGTAGACTGCCCAGGTAGTCAGACCGGCACAGCAAGATCCAACAGAGCCAGCATACAGACAGTCTCACTGTCAATGACAGGAGAGGGCCAGAGCTGGATTCCCTGAGAATACGCACCCATCCCCTACAAAACAGACAAGCACCAAAACACAGGAACACAGCACACGGCTCTTCAATCACAACATCGGCACTCCCGCCCTCACCCTCCTACTCCTGGGGAGGTCTCTCTAAACACCACCCCCTCTCTCTCTCTCTCTCTCTCTCACACACACACACACACACAGACACAGATACACAGACACACACAAAAACACATGCACACACAAGCACTCCTGCATATGGGCTGGTGTGTCTCAAATATCCTGATCGTGGTAATCTCTGAGATAGTGGGCACTGTCGGAGGGTCAGTGCTGAGGGAGCGGGCACTGTCGGAGGGTCAGTGCTGAGGGAGCGGGCACTGTCGGAGGGTCAGTGCTGAGGGAGCGGGCACTGTCGGAGGGTCAGTGCTGAGGGAGCGGGCACTGTCGGAGGGTCAGTGCTGAGGGAGCGGGCACTGTCGGAGGGTCAGTGCTGAGGGAGCGGGCACTGTCTGAGGGTCAGTGCTGAGGGAGTGGGCACTGTCGGAGGGTCAGTGCTGAGGGAGCGGGCACTGTGTGAGGGTCAGTGCTGAGGAAGGGGGCCCTATCTCTTTCTGGACGAAATTAGACTGAACAGCAGGTGCTGTGTCAACAAATCCCTTTGGAGTTGATCCTATCGTGACATCTCCCAAAGGGTTTTCCCACTGAGAGCAACTGCTCAGAATATTCCGGAATACTCGTACACGGAATAGTCCCAAATCACCTCCTCTCAAAATGTCTGCCCATCATGCTCTGCAGCGCTCTACCTGTGTGTGTGTGTGTGTGTGTGTGTGTGTGTGTGTGTGTGTGTGTGTGTGTGTCTATCTGTCTGTCTATGTGTCTGTGTGTGTCCCTGTGTGAGTGTTTGCGTGTGTCTTTGTGTGTGTTGGCGAGGGAGTGAGGCAATGCATCTGTTGGGGGTAGTGTGCGTGTTGGGGACTGTGTCTGTGTGTCTATGAGCGTGTGTTTCCATTGTGTCTAACCCCATGCTGTCCCTGCCCTGGTTCAGAGATAGGGAGGGGGTGTAGGGGCTGGAGGGGGTTACAGAGATAGGGAGGGGGTGTAGGGGCTGGAGGGGGTTACAGAGATAGGGAGGGGGTGTAGGGGCTGGAGGGGGTTACAGAGATAGGGAGGGGGTGTAGGGGCTGGAGGGGGTTACAGAGATAGGGAGAGGGTGTAGGGGCTGGAGGGGGTTACAGAGATAGGGAGGGGGTGTAGGGGCTGGAGGGGGTTACAGAGATAGGGAGGGGGTGTAGGGGCTGGAGGGGGTTACAGAGATAGGGAGGGGGTGTAGAGGCTGGAGGGGGTTACAGAGATAGGGAGAGGGTGTAGCGGCTGGAGGGGGTTACAGAGATAGGGAGGGGGTGTAGGGGCTGGAGGGGGTTACAGAGATAGGGAGGGGGTGTAGGGGCTGGAGGGGGTTACAGAGATAGGGAGAGGGTGTAGCGGCTGGAGGGGGTTACAGAGATAGGGAGGGGGTGTAGGGGCTGGAGGAGGTTACAGAGATAGGGAGGGGGTGTAGAGGCTGGAGGGGGTTACAGAGATAGGGAGGGGGTGTAGGGGCTGGAGGGGGTTACAGAGATAGGGAGGGGGTGTAGGGGCTGGAGGGGGTTACAGAGATAGGGAGGGGGTGTAGGGGCTGGAGGGGGTTACAGAGATAGGGAGGGGGTGTAGGGGCTGGAGGAGGTTACAGAGATAGGGAGGGGGTGTAGGGGTTGGAGGGGGTTACAGAGATAGGGAGGGGGTGTAGGGGCTGGAGGGGGTTACAGAGATAGGGAGGGGGTGTAGGGGCTGGAGGGGGTTACAGAGATAGGGAGGGGGTGTAGGGGCTGGAGGGGGTTACAGAGATAGGGAGAGGGTGTAGGGGCTGGAGGGGGTTACAGAGACAGGGAGGGGGTGTAGGGGCTGGAGGGGGTTACAGAGACAGGGAGGGGGTGTAGGGGCTGGAGGGGGTTACAGAGATAGGGAGGGGGTGTAGGGGGAGGGGGATGGTGGTAGGTGTTACACTTGCAGAAGCTTCCACACTGGACCCGGTGCCAAGGGTGAGTGCCCGAGTCCGGAGGGTCCCTCTGCCTTCATCCACAAACTCAGAGTGAGCCACCCCCCACCTTCCTCCCCCTCCCTCCCCACTGCTGTAAGCGCCCCCTCCCCACCTACCCAAGGTGAGGGACAATGACTCCCTCCCCTCAGATAGAGACCAGGATGGGCTGCGATCATTCTGTTCAGATCGGGGATGATCATGGAGGGTTCACATTGTGTTCACTCTCGTAAACCTCCTCAGGCAACGACTCCCAGATAAACCTTTTCTTCCATCTCTCCCTCCATGCCCATCCTTCCACCTATCCCTCCGTCTCCGTCCCCATCCCTCCATCTCTCCGTCCATCTCTCCCTCCATCCCCATCCCTCCATCTCCCCATCCATCCCTACTCTCCCATCGCTCGGCCCGTCCCCATCCCTCCATCGCTCCCACCATCCCCATTCCTCCATCTCCTGCTCCATCCCCATCCTTCCACCTCTCCCTCCATCCCCATTCTTCCATCTCCCCCTCTGTCCCCATCCCTCCATCTCACCTTCCATCTCTCCCTCCATCCCATCCCTTCATCCCAATCTCTCCATCCCTCCATCTCTCCTCCATCCCCGTCCTTCCATCTCTCCCTCCATCCCCATCTCTCCATCTCTCCCTCCGTCCCCCTCCCTCCATCTCTCCCTCCGTCCCCCTCCCACCATATCCCCATCCATCCATCTCCCCATCCTTCTATCGCCCCCTCCACCCATCTCCCCAGCCTTCCATCTCTCCCTCCAAATCCCCATCCCTCCATCTCTCCCTCCCCCCATCTCTCCCTCTATCTCCCCATCCCTCAATCTCTCCCTCCGTCCATCTCCCCATCCCTCCCTCTCTTCCTCCATCCATCTGTCTCTGTCCTGCTCTCTTTCGCCCCCTTTCCCGCTCTCTCATCCCCGTCTCTTTCTCCCTCCCTGTCTCTCAATTCCCCCGCCCTCTCTCTCTCTCTCTCTACCTCCCGCTCCATCTCCGCCCCCTCTCCCTTCCCCCACTCCCTCTCTCATACATTACCTGTCTGACTGCACCCCTCCTTTCTCCTTGACTATCTCTCTTGCGGACTCCCCTCCCTCACCCCTCCTCTCGCTCTCACCGCTCTCCACCCCCCGTCCCTCGTTGCTGTATTTTTTTCTACCTTCCTGTCAATCATCCTCTCTCAAGGTCTCCATTCCAAATTCTCTCTCTCGCGCTCTCTCTCTCTCTCTCTCTCTACCTCCTTTCCATTCTCTCTATCACTGTCCATGTCTCCTCCTTCACTCTCCCTCTGCTGCTGCCTTTTTCCTATCCCTCCATCCCTACACTCACCCCCACGTCCCTGTCAGCCTCATTCCCTCCATTCCATATATCTCACTCCCTGCAACCGTATCCCCCTCTCTCAGTCTCCCCAAGCCCCCGTCACTCTGCTCTCTCTCCGTTTCCCCGTCTCTCTGTCTATCACAGCCCCTAGTGTCTCTCTCTCTCTCTCTCTCTCTCATCCCACACACTCTCTCTCATTTATCCTCCCTGTCTCAATCACACCCTCCCCCACCCTTCTCTCTCTCTCTCTCTCTCTCTCTCTCTTTCTAAATCTCAATCTTTCCCCCTCTCTTTCTCCATCACAGCCCATTTCTGTCTCTCTCCCTCTCTCAGACACTTTCACCTTCTCTTTCTTCCTCAAAGCCTCCCACTCTACTCAGCTCTATTGTCTGGCCCACCCCATCCCTTTGTCCCCACCCCAACCATCTCTATTCTCTCTCTCTCTCTCTCTCCCCCCATCTCTCTCCATCCACTCCCTCTGTCTCTCTATCCCAGTTGCTCTCTCTGTCTCCGCACAGCCTCCCTCTTTCCATCTGTCTCCCTTTCCTGCCCCTCTCCCACCAACCTCTCTCTCTCTCTCTCTCTCTCTCTCCTTCCCCCATCTCCCCGCTCTCTTTCCCTCTCCATCCCCTCCCTCCCCTCTCTGTCTCCCCCACCCTCTGTCACCCTCTGTCCCTCCCCCTCTCTCTCACCCTCCCTCCGTCACCCGGTCTGTCTCTCTCTCTCTCTGTCTGTCTCCCCCTCCATCCACCTCCCTGCTCTCGCTCCTTTTCTCTCTCTCTCTGTCTCCCCCCACCCCGTCACCCTACTCTCTCCCTCTCTGTATCTCTCTCTCCCTCTCTGTCTTGTTCACCCCCGCTACGTCTCCCTGCTCTCCCCACCTCTCTCCCTCTCTCCCTCCCTCCCTGCTGCAGTCTCTCTGCATCCATGTTGCCCTTGTGCAGTGACATTCTCCAGTGAAGAGGGATCACGACAGATGGGAGTAGCACAGACACAGGCAGCTTTATTGTGGCTGCAGGAGCCCCGTGCCTGAGCCAGTATCTCTCACCTCAGCGTAATCAGCAGCTGTGCACAGAACACCAACCGCGAGAGCAGTGACGAGCAGGGAGCCGCCAGCAGCTCGTTCTCGGACCCTCACAGGCATCCTGGTGGTTTCTACAGCTAGCTCCGGCTCTCTCTCTCTCTCTCTCTCTCTCTCTCTGTCCCTCTCTCTGCTTTGCTCGCTCCGTCTGCCTGTCTCCGCTGACAGTGTGACTCACTCAGTCTCTCTGAGTGACGAACCCCCAGCGCTGCATCTGCCTGGGATTCTGCAGAACAAACAACAAGCCGACCCTGTCAGGGACACACCTACAGCACCCGCCCGGCACCTCCTACCGAGCCTCGGCTACAGCCGCTCAGCATCACCGTCTACAGGCGGGGGGGGCACCTACAGACTCACACACACACACAGACACACACTCTCACACTGACACGGACACACACACACTGACACGGACACACACACACACTGACACGGACCCACACACACACTGAGACGGACACACACACACTGACACGGACACACACACACTGACACGGACACACACAAACACTGACACGGACACACACACACACTGAGACGGACACACACACACTGACACGGACACACACACACTGACACGGACACACACACACTGAGACGGACACACACACACTGACACGGACACACACACACACTGAGACGGGCACACACACACTGACACGGGCACACACACACTGACACGGGCACACACACTGAGACGGGCACACACACTGAGACGGGCACACACACACACTGAGACGGACACACACACACTGACACGGGCACACACACACACACTGAGACGGGCACACACACTGAGACGGGCACACACACACTGACACGGGCACACACACACTGACACGGGCACACACACACTGACACAGACACACACACACACTGACACGGGCACACACACACTGAGACGGGCACACACACACTGACACGGGCACACACACACTGACACAGACAAACACACACTGACACGGGCACACACACACTGACACAGGCACACACACACACTGACACGGGCACACACACACACACTGACACGGGCACACACACACTGACACGGGCACACACACTGACACGGGCACACACACACTGAGACGGGCACACACACACACTGAGACGGACACACACACACTGACATGGGCACACACACTGAGACGGGCACACACACACACTGACGCAGGCACACACACACACTGAGACGGGCACACACACACACTGAGACGGGCACACACACACACTGAGACGGGCACACACACACACTGAGACGGACACACACACACTGAGACGGGCACACACACACTGAGACGGGCACACACACACACTGAAACGGGCACACACACACTGACACGGGCACACACACACACTGACACGGGCACACACACACACTGACACGGACACACACACACTGACACGGGCACACACACACACTGACACGGGCACACACACACACTGACACGGGCACACACACACTGACACGGGCACACACACACTGACACGGGCACACACACACACTGACACGGGCACACATACACACTGACACGGGCACACACACACTGACACGGACACACACACACACACTGAGACGGGCACACACACACACTGACACGGGCACACACACACACTGACACGGGCACACACACACTGACACGGGCACACACACACACTGACACGGGCACACACACACTGACACGGACACACACACACTGACACGGACACACACACACTGACACGGGCACACACACACTGACACGGGCACACACACACACTGACACGGGCACACACACACTGACACGGGCGCACACACACTGACAAGGGCACACACACACTGACACGGGCACACACACACACTGACACGGGCACACACACACTGACACGGGCACACGCACACACTGAGATGGACACACACACACACTGACACGGGCACACACACACTGACACGGGCACACACACACACTGACACGGGCACACACACACACTGACACGGGCACACACACACTGACACGGGCACACACACACACTGAGATGGACACACACACACTGACACGGGCACACACACACACTGAGACGGACACACACACACTGACATGGGCACACACACACTGACACGGGCACACACACACACTGAGACGGACACACACACACTGACACGGGCACACACACACACTGACACGGGCACACACACACTGACACGGGCACACACACACACTGAGACGGACACACACACACTGACACGGGCACACACACACACTGACATGGGCACACACACACACTGACACGGACACACACACACTGACACGGGCACACACACACACTGACACGGGCACACACACACACTGACACGGGCACACACTGACACGGGCACACACACACTGACACGGGCACACACACACTGACACGGGCACACACACACACTGAGACGGACACACACACACACTGACACGGGCACACACACACTGACACGGGCACACACACACACTGACACAGGCACACACACACTGACACGGGCACACACACACTGACACGGGCACACACACACACTGAGACGGACACACACACACACTGACACGGGCACACACACACACACTGACACGGGCACACACACACTGACACGGGCACACACACACACTGACACGGGCACACACACACACTGACACGGGCACACACACACTGACACGGGCACACACACACTGACACGGGCACCACACACACACTGAGACGGACACACACACACCGACACGGACACACACACACACACTGACACGGGCACACACACACTGACACGGGCACACACACACTGACACGGGCACCACACACACACTGAGACGGACACACACACACCGACACGGACACACACACACACACTGACACGGGCACACACACACTGACACGGACACACACACACACACACACTGACACGGGCACACACACACTGACACGGGCACACACACACACTGACACGGGCACACACACACACTGAGACGGACACACACACACTGACACGGGCACACACACACACTGAGACGGACACACGCACACTGACACGGGCACACACACACTGACACGGGCACACACACACTGACACGGGCACACACACACACTGAGACGGGCACACACACACACACTGACACGGGCACACACACACTGACACGGGCACACACACACACTGGCACGGGCACACACACACACTGACACGGGCACACACACACACTGACACGGGCACACACACACACTGACACGGGCACACACACACCGACACGGACACACACACACACTGACACGGGCACACACACACACTGACACGGGCACACACACACACTGTCACGGGCACACACACACTGACACGGGCACACACACACACTGACACGGGCACACTCACACTGACACGGGCACACACACGCACTGACACGGGCACACACACACCGACACGGACACACACACACCGACACGGGCACACACACACCGACACGGGCACACACACACACTGACACGGGCACACACACACACTGACACGGGCACACACACACTGACACGGACACACACACTGACACGGGCACACACACACTGAGACGGGCACACACACACTGAGACGGGCACACACACACACTGAGACGGGCACACACACACTGAGACGGGCACACACACACTGACACGGGCACACACACACTGACACGGGCACACACGCTGAGACGGGCACACACACACACTGAGACGGACACACACACACTGACACGGGCACACACACACTGACACGGGCACACACACACACTGAGACGGACACACACACACACACTGAGACGGGCACACACACACACTGACACGGGCACACACACACACTGTCACGGGCACACACACACTGACACGGGCACACACACACACTGACACGGGCACACTCACACTGACACGGGCACACACACACTGACACGGGCACACACACGCACTGACACGGGCACACACACACCGACACGGACACACACACACCGACACGGGCACACACACACACTGACACGGGCACACACACACACTGACACGGGCACACACACACTGACACGGACACACACACTGACACGGGCACACACACACTGAGACGGGCACACACACACTGATACGGGCACACACACACACTGAGACGGGCACACACACACTGACACGGGCACACACACACTGACACGGGCACACACACTGAGACGGGCACACACACACACTGAGACGGACACACACACACTGACACGGGCACACACACACTGACACGGGCACACACACACACTGAGACGGACACGCACACACTGACACGGGCACACACACACACTGACACGGGCACACACACTGACACGGGCACACACACACTGAGACGGGCACACACACACACTGAGACGGACACACACACACACTGAGACGGACACACACACACTGACATGGGCACACACACTGAGACGGGCACACACACACACTGACGCAGGCACACACACACTGAGACGGGCACACACACACACTGAAACGGGCACACACACACTGACACGGGCACACACACACACTGACACGGGCACACACACACACTGAGACGGGCACACACACACACTGAGACGGACACACACACACTGACACGGGCACACACACACACTGACACGGGCACACACACACACTGACACAGACACACACACACACTGACACGGACACACACACACTGACACGGGCACACACACACACTGACACGGGCACACATACACACTGACACGGGCACACACACACTGACACGGACACACACACACACACTGAGACGGGCACACACACACACTGACACGGGCACACACACACACTGACACGGGCACACACACACACTGACACGGGCACACACACACTGACACGGGCACACACACACACTGACACGGGCACACACACACTGACACGGACACACACACACTGACACGGGCACACACACACTGACACGGGCACACACACACTGACACGGGCACACACACACACTGACACGGGCACACACACACTGACACGGGCGCACACACACTGACAAGGGCACACACACACTGACACGGGCACACACACACACTGACACGGGCACACACACACTGACACGGGCACACGCACACACTGAGATGGACACACACACACACTGACACGGGCACACACACACTGACACGGGCACACACACACACTGACACGGGCACACACACACACTGACACGGGCACACACACACTGACACGGGCACACACACACACTGAGATGGACACACACACACTGACACGGGCACACACACACACTGAGACGGACACACACACACTGACATGGGCACACACACACTGACACGGGCACACACACACACTGAGACGGACACACACACACTGACACGGGCACACACACACACTGACACGGGCACACACACACTGACACGGGCACACACACACACTGAGACGGACACACACACACTGACACGGGCACACACACACACTGACATGGGCACACACACACACTGACACGGACACACACACACTGACACGGGCACACACACACACTGACACGGGCACACACACACACTGACACGGGCACACACTGACACGGGCACACACACACTGACACGGGCACACACACACTGACACGGGCACACACACACACTGAGACGGACACACACACACACTGACACGGGCACACACACACTGACACAGGCACACACACACTGACACAGGCACACACACACTGACACGGGCACACACACACTGACACGGGCACACACACACTGACACGGGCACACACACACACTGAGACGGACACACACACACACTGACACGGGCACACACACACACTGACACGGGCACACACACACTGACACGGGCACACACACACACTGACACGGGCACACACACACACTGACACGGGCACACACACACTGACACGGGCACCATACACACACTGACACGGGCACACACACACTGACACGGGCACCACACACACACTGAGACGGACACACACACACCGACACGGACACACACACACACACACTGACACGGGCACACACACACTGACACGGGCACACACACACTGACACGGGCACCACACACACACTGAGACGGACACACACACACCGACACGGACACACACACACACACTGACACGGGCACACACACACTGACACGGACACACACACACACTGACACGGGCACACACACACACTGAGACGGGCACACACACACACTGAGACGGGCACACACACACACTGAGACGGGCACACACACACTGACACGGGCACACACACACACTGACACGGACACACACACACTGACACGGGCACACACACACTAACACGGGCACACACACACACTGACACGGGCACACACACACTGACACGGGCACACACACACACTGACACGGGCGCACACACACTGACAAGGGCACACACACACTGACACGGGCACACACACACACTGAGACGGACACACACACACTGACACGGGCACACACACACACTGAGACGGACACACGCACACTGACACGGGCACACACACACTGGCACGGGCACACACACACTGACACGGGCACACACACACACTGAGACGGGCACACACACACACACTGACACGGGCACACACACACTGACACGGGCACACACACACACTGGCACGGGCACACACACACACTGGCACGGGCACACACACACACTGACACGGGCACACACACACACTGACACGGGCACACACACACCGACACGGACACACACACACACTGACACGGGCACACACACACACTGACACGGGCACACACACACACTGTCACGGGCACACACACACTGACACGGGCACACACACACACTGACACGGGCACACACACACACTGACACGGGCACACACACACACTGACACGGGCACACTCACACTGACACGGGCACACACACACTGACACGGGCACACACACACTGACACGGGCACACACACACACTGAGACGGGCACACACACACACACTGACACGGGCACACACACACTGACACGGGCACACACACACACTGGCACGGGCACACACACACACTGGCACGGGCACACACACACACTGACATGGGCACACACACACACTGACACGGGCACACACACACCGACACGGACACACACACACACTGACACGGGCACACACACACACTGACACGGGCACACACACACACTGTCACGGGCACACACACACTGACACGGGCACACACACACACTGACACGGGCACACTCACACTGACACGGGCACACACACACCGACACGGGCACACACACGCACTGACACGGGCACACACACACCGACACGGACACACACACACCGACACGGGCACACACACACACTGACACGGGCACACACACACACTGACACGGGCACACACACACTGACACGGACACACACACTGACACGGGCACACACACACTGAGACGGGCACACACACACTGAGACGGGCACACACACACACTGAGACGGGCACACACACACTGACACGGGCACACACACTGAGACGGGCACACACACACACTGAGACGGACACACACACACTGACACGGGCACACACACACTGACACGGGCACACACACACACTGAGACGGACACGCACACACTGACACGGGCACACACACACACTGACACGGGCACACACACACTGACACGGGCACACACACACACTGAGACGGACACACACACACACTGAGACGGACACACACACACTGACACGGGCACACACACACTGACACGGGCACACACACACACTGAGACGGACACACACACACTGACACGGGCACACACACACACTGACACGGGCACACACACACACTGAGACGGGCACACACACACACTGAGACGGGCACACACACACTGACACGGGCACACACACACCGACACGGACACACACACACCGACACGGGCACACACACACCGACACGGGCACACACACACACTGACACGGACACACACACACACTGACACGGGCACACACACACTGGCACGGGCACACACACACTGGCACGGGCACACACACACACTGACACAGGCACACACACTGACACGGGCACACTCACACTGACACGGGCACACACACACTGACACGGGCACACACACGCACTGACACGGGCACACACACACCGACACGGACACACACACACCGACACGGGCACACACACACACTGACACGGGCACACACACACTGACACGGGCACACACACACTGACACGGGCACACACACACACTGACACGGGCACACACACACACTGACACGGGCACACACACACTGACACGGACACACACACACACTGACACGGGCACACACACACTGACACGGGCACACACACACTGACACGGGCACACACACTGAGACGGGCACACACACACACTGAGACGGACACACACACACTGACACGGGCACACACACACTGACACGGGCACACACACACACTGAGACGGACACACACACACTGACACGGGCACACACACACACTGACACGGGCACACACACACACTGACACGGGCACACACACACACTGAGACGGGCACACACACACACTGACACGGGCACACACACACTGACACGGGCACACACACTGAGACGGGCACACACACACTGAGACGGGCACACACACACACACTGAGACGGGCACACACACACTGACACGGGCGCACACACACTGAGACGGGCACACACACTGAGACGGGCACACACACACACTGAGACGGACACACACACACTGACACGGGCACACACACACTGACACGGGCACACACACACACTGAGACGGACACGCACACACTGACACGGGCACACACACACACTGACACGGGCACACACACACTGACACGGGCACACACACACACTGAGACGGACACACACACACTGAGACGGGCACACACACACTGACACGGGCACACACACACACTGAGACGGACACACACACACTGACACGGGCACACACACACACTGACACGGGCACACACACACACTGAGACGGGCACACACACACTGACACGGGCACACACACACTGACACGGGCACACACACACCGACACGGACACACACACACCGACACGGGCACACACACACACTGACACGGACACACACACACACTGACACGGGCACACACACACTGGCACGGGCACACACACACACTGACACGGGCACACACACTGACACGGGCACACTCACACTGACACGGGCACACACACACTGACACGAGCACACACACGCACTGACACGGGCACACACACACCGACACGGACACACACACACCGACACGGGCACACACACACACTGACACGGGCACACACACACTGACACGGGCACACACACACACTGACACGGGCACACACACACACTGACACGGGCACACACACACTGACACGGGCACACACACACTGACACGGGCACACACACACACTGACACGGGCACACACACACACTGACACGGGCACACACACACACTGAGACGGGCACACACACACACTGACACGGGCACACACACACACTGAGACGGGCACACACACACTGACACGGGCACACACACACTGACACGGGCACACACACTGAGACGGGCACACACACACACTGAGACGGACACACACACACTGACACGGGCACACACACACTGACACGGGCACACACACACTGACACAGAAACACACACACACTGACACGGGCACACACACACTGACACGGGAACACACACACACTGACACGGGCACACGCACACACTGACACAGACACACACACACACTGACACGGGCACACACACACTGACACGGGCACACACACACTGACACGGGCACACACACACACTGACACGGGCACACACACACTGACACGGGCACACACACACTGACACGGACACACACACACTGACACGGACACACACACTGAGACGGGCACACACACACTGAGACGGGCACACACACACACTGAGACGGGCACACACACACTGACACGGGCACACACACTGAGACGGGCACACACACACACTGACACGGGCACACACACACTGAGACGGGCACACACACACTGAGACGGGCACACACACACTGAGACGGGCACACACACACACTGAAACGGGCACACACACACTGACACGGGCACACACACACACTGACACGGGCACACACACACACTGACACGGACACACACACACTGACACGGGCACACACACACACTGACACGGGCACACACACACACTGACACGGGCACACACACACACACACACTGAGACCGGCACACACACACACTGACACGGACACACACACACTGACACGGGCACACACACACACTGACACGGGCACACACACACACTGAGACGGTCACACACACACACACTGAGACGGGCACACACACACACTGACACGGGCACACACACACTGACACGGACACACACACACTGACACGGGCACACACACACTGACACGGGGACACACACACACTGACACGGGCACACACACACACTGACACGGGCACACACACACTGACACGGGCGCACACACACACTGACACGGGCACACACACACTGACACGGGCACACACACACACACACACACTGACACGGGCACACACACACTGACACGGGCACACGCACACACTGAGACGGACACACACACACACTGACACGGGCACACACACACTGACACGGGCACACACACACTGACACGGGCACACACACACACTGAGACGGACACACACACACTGACACGGGGACACACACACACTGAGACGGACACACACACACTGACACGGGCACACACACACTGACACGGGCACACACACACACTGAGACGGGCACACACACACTGACACGGGCACACACACACACTGACACGGGCACACACACACTGACACGGGCACACACACACACTGAGACGGACACACACACACTGACACGGGCACACACACACACTGAGACGGACACACACACTGACACGGGCACACACACACTGACACGGGCACACACACACACTGACACGGGCACACACACACACTGACACGGGCACACACACACACTGACACGGGCACACACACACACTGAGACGGACACACACACACTGACACGGGCACACACACACACTGACACGGGCACACACACACTGACACGGGCACACACACACTGACACGGGCACACACACACACTGACACGGGCACACACACACTGACACGGGCACACACACACACTGACACGGGCACACACACACACTGACACGGACACACACACACACTGACACGGGCACACACACACTGACACGGGCACACACACACTGACACGGACACACACACACACTGACACGGACACACACACTGAGATGGGCACACACACACTGACACGGGCACACACACTGACACGGGCACACACACTGACACGGGCACACACACACACTGACACGGGCACACACACACACTGACACGGGCACACACACACACTGAGACGGGGACACACACACACTGACACGGGCACACACACACTGACACGGGCACACACACACTGACACGGGCACACACACACACTGACACGGGCACACACACACACTGACACGGGCACACACACACTGACACGGGCACACGCACACACTGAGACGGACACACACACACACTGACACGGGCACACACACACTGACACGGGCACACACACACTGACACGGGCACACACACACACTGAGACGGACACACACACACTGACACGGGCACACACACACACTGACACGGGCACACACACACTGACACGGGCACACACACACTCTGACACGGGCACACACACACACTGACACGGGCACACACACACTGACACGGGCACACACACACACTGAGACGGACACACACACACA
Organism: Stegostoma tigrinum; assembly: GCF_030684315.1. NCBI lineage: Eukaryota > Metazoa > Chordata > Chondrichthyes > Orectolobiformes > Stegostomatidae > Stegostoma > Stegostoma tigrinum. The sequence goes on from NC_081394.1 coordinate 399,149, forward strand.
CTGACACGGGCACACACACACTGACACGGGCACACACACACTGACACGGGCACACACACACACTGAGACGGACACACACACACTGAGACGGGCACACACACACACTGAGACGGGCACACACACACACTGACACGGGCACACACACACTGACACGGGCACACACACACACTGAGACGGACACACACACACACTGAGACGGACACACACACACACTGACACGGGCACACACACACTGACACGGGCGCACACACACACTGAGACGGACACACACACACTGACACGGGCACACACACACACTGAGACGGACACACACACACACTGACACGGGCACACACACACACACTGACACGGGCACACACACACTGACACGGGCACACACACACACTGACACGGGCACATACACACACTGACACGGGCACACACACACTGACACGGGCACCACACACACACTGAGACGGACACACACACACCGACACGGACACACACACACACACTGACACGGGCACACACACACTGACACGGGCACACACACACTGACACGGGCACACACACACACTGAGACGGGCACACACACACACTGACACGGACACACACACACTGACACGGGCACACACACACACTGACACAGGCACACACACACACTGACACAGGCACACACACACTGACACGGGCACACACACACACTGACACGGGCACACACACACTGACACGGGCACACGCACACACTGACACGGGCACACACACACTGACACGGGCACACGCACACACTGAGACGGACACACACACACACTGACACGGGCACACACACACTGACACGGGCACACACACACTGACAAGGGCACACACACACACTGAGACGGACACACACACACTGACACGGGCACACACACACACTGAGACGGACACACACACACTGACACGGGCACACACACACTGACAGGGGCACACACACACACTGACACGGGCACACACACACTGACACGGGCACACACACACACTGACACGGGCACACACACACTGACACGGGCACACACACACACTGAGACAGACACACACACACACTGACACGGGCACACACACACTGACACGGGCACACACACACACTGACACGGGCACACACACACTGACACGGGCACACACACACACTGAGACGGACACACACACACACTGAGACGGACACACACACACACTGACACGGGCACACACACACTGACACGGGCGCACACACACACTGACACGGGCACACACACACTGACACGGGCACACATACACACTGAGACGGACACACACACACACTGACACGGGCACACACACACACACTGACACGGGCACACACACACACTGACACGGGCACATACACACACTGACACGGGCACACACACACTGACACGGGCACCACACACACACTGAGACGGACACACACACACCGACACGGACACACACACACACACTGACACGGGCACACACACACTGACACGGGCACACACACACACTGAGACGGGCACACACACACACTGAGACGGACACACACACACTGACACGGGCACACACACACACTGGCACGGGCACACACACACACTGACACGGACACACACACACTGACACGGGCACACACACACACTGACACGGGCACACACACACACTGACACGGGCACACACACACTGACACGGGCACACTCACACACTGACACGGGCACACACACACTGACACGGACACACACACACACTGACACGGACACACACACTCTGACACGGGCACACACACACTGACACGGGCACACACACACACTGACACGGGCACACACTCACACCGACACGGACACACACACACTGACACGGGCACACACACACTGACACGGGCACACACACACACTGACACGGGCACACACACACCGACACGGACACACACACACCGACACGGGCACACACACACTGACACGGGCACACACACACACTGACACGGGCACACACACACACTGACACGGGCACACTCACACTGACACGGACACACACATACTGACACGGGCACACTCACACTGACACGGGCACACACACACACTGACACGGACACACACACACTGACACAGTCAAACACACACTGACACGGGCACACACACACTGACACGGGCACACACACACTGACACGGGCACACACACACACTGACACGGACACATGGACACACTGACACGGACACACACACTCACACTGACACATGCACACACACTCACACTGACGCGCGCACACACACACACTCTGACACATTCACACACTAACACACACACACACACATGCACTGACACACCCACACACACTCACACTGACACGCACACACTGACACGCACACACACACACACACTGACACACCTACACACACTCACACTGACACGCACACACTCACACTGACATGGACACACACACTCAATCACTCACGTACTCACACACACTCCCTCACACACTCACTAACACACAGTCACATACTCATTCACATACACTCACTCATTCCTCACACATTCCCTTGCACATTCACTCCCTCACACATTCACTCCATCCTTCCTTTTAATTCTTTCCCCTCTCACCTTAAACCTATGCCCCTCTAGTTTTGGACTCCCCTACCCTGGGGGGGAAAGACCTTGTCTATTCACCCTATCCATGCCCCTCATGATTTTATAAACCTCTATAAGGTCACTCCTCAGCCCCCGACGCTCCAGGGAAAATAGCCGCAGCCTATCCAGCCCCTCCCTGTAGCTCAAACCCTCTGACCCTGGCAACATCCCTGTAAATCTTTTCTGAATCCTTTCAAGTTTCACACCATCCTTCCTGTAGCAGGGAGACCGGGATTAAACACAGTATTCCAAAAGTGGCCCTAACCAATGTCCTGTACAGGCCCAACATGACCCTCCCAACTCCCTATACTCAATGCACTGACCGATAAAGGCGAGCGTACCCATCAAACAGATGTTCACCTGCACATCTGCCAATGTGGTATAATATATCCACTGTACCCGGTGTGGCTTCCTCTACGTTGGGGAAACCAAGCGGAGGCTTGGGGACCGCTTTGCAGAACACCTCCGCTCAGTTCGCAATAAACAACTGCACCTCCCAGTCGCAAACCATTTCCACTTCCCCTCCCATTCTCTAGATGACATGTCCATCATGGGCCTCCTGCAGTGCCACAATGATGCCACCCGAAGGTTGCAGGAACAGCAACTCATATTCCGCCTGGGAACCCTGCAGCCCAATGGTATCAATGTGGACCTCACCAGCTTCAAAATCTCCCCTTACCCCACCACATCCCAAAACCAGCCCAGCTCCTCCCCTCCCCCCACCGCGTCCCAAAACCAGCCCAGCTCTTCCCCGCCTCCCTAACCTGTTCTTCCTCTCACCCATTCCCTCCTCCCACCTCAAGCCGCTCGCCCAATTCCTAACTACTAACCTCATCCCACCCCCTTGACCTGACCGTCCTCCCCGGAGTGACCTATCCCCTCCCTAACTCCCTACCTACACTCACCCTTACTGGCTCCATCCCCGTCTCTTTAACTTGTCTGTCTCCTCCACCTATCTTCTTTTCTCTCCATCTTCGGTCCGCCTCCCCCTCTCTCCCTATTTATTCCAGTTCCCTCTCCCCATCCCCCTCTCTGATGAAGGGTCTAGGCCCGAAACGTCAGCTTTTGTGCTCCTGAGATGCTGCTGGGCCTGCTGTGTTCATCCAGCTTCACACTTTGTTATCTCAGCTTCTCCAGTTCCTACAATCTCTCATAGCATTATTTGAAGTTAGATTAGAAAGGCTATATTCCCTACAGTGTGGAAACAGGCCCTTTGGCCCAACAAGTCCACAACGCCCCTTGCAGCATCCCACCCAGACCCATCCCCCTATAACCCACACACCCCTGAACACTACGGGTAATTTAACACGGCCAATCCACCCTAACCTGCACATCTTTGGGCTGTGGGAGGAAACCGGAGCACCCGGAGGAAACCCACGCAGACACGGGGAGAACGTGCAAACTCCACACAGACAGTCGCCTGAGGCTGGTATCGAATCGGGTCCTGGCACTGTGAGGCTGCAGTGCTAACCACTGAGCCACCGTGCTGCCCACTACCTGTTCTTCCTCCCACCTCAAGCTGCACCTCCATTAGAGAGGTCCGTTCAGCTTTCTCACACAGCAGGGAAGGAGCTGCTCTTCAATCTGTTGTATGTGCGTCTAAGCTTCTGTACCTTCTGCCTGGTGGGAGAGATGGGGAGTGATTGTAATCGGGGTGGGGTGGGGGAGGGGTCTCTGACGACATTGGCTGCCTTCTGAGGCAGTGGAAGTATAAATGGAGTCCATGGATGGGAGGTTGGCTCCCGTGATGGTCTGAGCTGGCTTCATGACTCTGTAGTTTCTCACGGTCCTGGGCAGTGCAGTTGCTGTAACAGGCCGTGATGCAGCCAGACAGAATGCTTTCTATGGTGCTTCTGTGAAGGTCGGTGAGGCTCCTTACGGACGTGCTGAATTTCCTCAGCCTCCTGAGGGAGGAGAGGCGTTGTTGCGCTTTCTTAAAAGCGGTAGACAGAAAGAGAAACAGGGAGGGGGACAGAGAGAGATTATTCAGGGAATCAAAGCTCTCAGGAAAAGGCAGGAGAACTTCGGCCACAGTGGAATGGTGGACCAATATCAATGGGCCCGAATGGCCTTCTTGTGCTCCCATGTCAGTATCTTACTGTCTTAGGAGAGGTTACAAGACTGAGACAGATAGAGAGAGATAGAGAGAGAGATAGAGATAGAGAGACAGATAGAGAGAGACACAGATAGAGAGATAGAGAGAGAGATAGAGAGAGATTTATGGGGAAAGCTCTGAGCAGATGGTGAAAGTGTAAATGGGAATCCAGTATTGTAAACAGCAGGGAGAGTGTTGTACATTCAGAGGGTGTGGACCTTGGGGTGGGGGGAGGGTGCACTGTCCCAGCAGAGGGTGTGGATACGGGGGGAGGGACTGTCCCAGCAGAGACTGTGGATACTGGGGGCACTGTCCCAGCAGAGGGTGTGGATACTGGGGGCACTGTCCCAGCAGAAGGCGTGGTTACTGGGGGAGGGCACTGTCCCAGCAGAAGGTGTGGATACTGGGGGCACTGTCCCAGCAGAGGGTGTGGATACTGGGGGCACTGTCCCAGCAGAGGGTGTGGATACTGGGGGGAACTATCCCAGCAGAGGGTGTGGATACTGGGGGAGGACACTGTCCCAGCAGAGCGTGTGGATAGTGGGGGAGGGCACTGTCCCAGCAGAGTGTGTGGATACTGGGGCACTGTCCAGCAGAGGGTGTGGACCTGGGGGAGAGCACTGTCCCAGCAGAGGGTGTGGATACTGGGGCACTGTCCCAGCATGAGAGTAAGGAACATCGGGAGTGGGGAATGAGGTTGAGTGTGGGCAGTGGGGAACAGGGGACAGTAAGAGACACAAGAGAGCAGGATGGGGTATGGGGAGACGTGGGGAATGGGTGGGGTAGTGGGGAATGGGGCAGAGGGGGGGGAGATAGAGATAGAGAGGGAGGAATGGGGAAGAGTGTGGGGAATGGGGGGAGAGAGAGAGTGTGGGGAAGGGGGGAAGACAGAGAGGGGGGAAGGGGGGAATGGGGGGAGAGAGAGAGTGTGGGGAATGGGGGGGGAAGAGTGTGTGGGGAATGGTGGGGGGAGAGAGTGAGGGGGGGAATGGGGGAAGAGAGAGAGGGGGGAAGGGGGCAATGGGGGGAGAGAGAATGTGGGGAATGGGGGGAGAGAGAGACAGAGGGTGGAATGGGGGAAGAGAGAGAGGGGGGATGGGGGGAATGGGGGGAGAGAGAGTGTGGGAATGGGGGGGGTGAGAGAGTGTGGGAATGGGGGGGGTGAGAGAGTGTGGGGAATGGGGGAAGACAGAGCGGGGGAAGGGGGGAAAGAGAGACGGGGGAATGGGGGGGGGGAAGAGAGTGTGGGGAATGGGGGAAGACAGAGGGGGGGAAGGGGGGAAGAGAGGCGGGGGAATGGGGGGGGAAGAGAGTGTGGGGAATGGGGAAGACAGAGGGGGGGAAGGGGGGAAGAGAGGCGGGGGAATGGGGGGGGAAGAGAGTGTGGGGAATGGGGGGGAAGAGTGTGTGGGGAATGGCGGGGGGAAGAGTGTGGGGAATGGCGGGGGGAGAGAGAGAGGGAGTGCAATGGGGAAAGAGAGAGGGGGGGAGGGGGGAGGGGGGAGTGGGGAGGGGAGAGGGAGGAGAGCGAGAGAGAGCGAGAGAGAGCGAGAGAGCGAGAGAGGAATGGGGGGAGGGGGGCAGGGGGGAGGGGGGAGGGGGGAGGGGGGGACGGAGACGCGAGGGAGAGCGAGGGAGAGCGAGGGAGAGCGAGCGAGAGAGAGCGAGAGAGGAATGGGGGAAGACAGAGTGTGGGGAATGGGGGTGAAGAGAGAGAAAGGCGGGGGGAAATGGGGGAAGAGAGAGAGGGGATTGGGGGAGGGAGAGAGAGAGAGAGAGAGGGTGTGGGGAATGGGGAGAGAGAGAGTGTGGGGAATCGGGAGGAAGAGTGTGTGGGGAATGGCGGGGGGAAGAGTGTGGGGAATGGCGGGGGGAGAGAGAGAGGGGGGCAATGGGGAAAGAGAGAGGGGAGTGGGGGAGGGAGAGAGAGAGAGAGAGAGAGACGAGAGAGAGAGAGAGAGAGAGAGAGAGAGAGGAATGGGGGAAGAGAGAGGGTGGGGAAATGGGGGGGAGAGAGAGTGTGGGGAATGGGGGAAGAGAAAGAGGGGAGTGGGGAGGGAGAGAGAGAGAGAGAGAGAGAGAGAGAGCAAGGTGAGTTTGGGGAATGGGGGGCAATGGGGGAGAGAGAGTGTGGGGAATGGGGGAGAGAGAGACAGAGTGGGGGAAGTGGGGGAGAGAGAGGGGGAAGGGGGGGTGAGAGAGTGTGGGGAATGGGGGGAGAGAGAGACAGACGGGGGAATGGGGGAAGAGAGAGTGTGGGGAATGGGTGGAGATAGAGAGAGGGGGGGAATGGGGTATGAGAGAGAGAGGGGAGTGGTGGAGGGAGAGAGAGAGAGAGAGTGTGGGGAATGGGGGAAGAGAGAGAGAGAGGGGAGTGGGGGAGGGGAGAGAGAGAGAGAGAGAGAGAGTGTGGGAATGGGGGGGAGAGACAGAGGGGGAAGGGGGAAGAGAGGGGGGAAGGGGGCAATGGGGGAAGAGAGAGTGTGGGGAATGGGTGGAGAAGAGAGAGAGGAGTGGGGGGGGGAAGAGAGAGAGAGCGAGAGAGTGTGGGGAATGGGGGAGAGACAGAGGGGGGAAGGGGGGAAGAGAGAGCGTGGGGAATGGGAGGAGAAGAAAGTGTAGGGAATCGGGGGAGAGAGAGACAGAGGGGGGAATGGGGGAAGAGAGAGAGGGGGGGAAGGGGGGAATGTGGGGAGAGAGAGTGTGGGGAATGGGGCGGAGAGAGAGTGAGGGGAATGGGGGGAGAGAGAGTGTGGGGAATGGGGGGAAGAGAGAGAGGAGGAAGGGGGGAGAGAGTGTGGGGAATGGGGGAGAGAGAGTGTGGGGAATGGTGGGGAGAGAGAGAGAGGGGGGGAATGGGGAGAGAGAGAGGGGAGTCGGGGAGGGAGAGACAGAGAGGGAGTGTGGGGAATGGGGGGAGAGAGAGAGTGTGGGGAATGGGGGAGAGAGATGGGGGGGAATGGGGGAGAGAGATGGGGGGGAATGGGGGAAGAGAGCCGGGGGGGAGAATGGGGAAGAGAGCAAGGGGGAATGGGGGAAGGGAGAGAGAGAGGGGAATGGGGGAGAGAGAGAGGGAAATGGGGGGGAAGAGAGAGAGAGATGGGGAAATGGCGGGGGAAACAGAGAGGGGGAATGGGGGGGAAGAGAGAGGGGAATGGGGGAAGGGAGAGAGTAGGGAATGGGGAAGGGAGAGAGGGGATTTGGGGGGAGAGAGAGGGGAATGGGGGGGAGAGAGAGAGGGAATGGAGGGGAGAGAGAGAGGGGAATGCGGGGAGAGAGAGGGGAATTGGGGGAGAGAGAGGGGAATGGGGGAGGTAGAGAGAGAGGGGGAATGGGGGGGAAGAGAGAGAGGGGAATGGGGGGAAGAGAGAGAGGGGAATGGGGGGAAGAGAGAGAGGGAATGGGGGGAATGGGGTGGATGGAATGGATGGGAATGAGAGGGGGGGAATGGGGGGGAAAAGGAGAGGAGGGGAATTGGTGGGGGGAGAGAGAGAGGGGAATGGAGGGGAGAGAGAGAGGGAATTGGGGGAGAGAGAGGGGAATGGGGGAGGGAGAGAGAGAGGGGAATGGGGGGGAAGAGAGAGAGGGGAATGGCGGGGAATGGGGGGGAATGGGGGGGAAGAGAGAGGAAGAGAGAGGGGAATGGGGGAAGAGAGAGGGAGTGTCCCTC